>NC_071265.1:6777500-6860000 GCF_023375685.1 Ictalurus furcatus | reverse complement strand
TTGACTCCATTTGGCCAAGAATGAAATCGAAAAAGCATCATTTGGAATATTTTATTTGAATAATTTATTGTTTTTCATGCATTCCTTACTAATACGTTACAAACCGTATCCCTATGGTTCAGCTCATATCTTAAGGACAGGTCCTTCTCGGTAGCGTTGGGTAATTTCTCCTCATCTTCCGCTCCTATTATTAGTGGTGTACCTCAAGGCTCCATTCGGGGCCCACTTCTTTTTAACTTATATATGAGTCCATCGGGGAATATTATCAGGGCACACAATGTCTCTTTTCATTTATATGCTGATGATACCCAGTTGTACATTCCACTGAAAGCTGGTGACTCCATTTAGCCATTGTTGGACTGTCTGGACGACATTAAAAAATGGTTAACAAATAATTTCCTCCAACTTAATGAAGACAAAACCGAAATAATTGTTTTTGGCCCCCTGAGATTGAGAGATGGTCTCATTAATGAGCTTCGTAACCATTTCCCCTCGATTTCTTCCCAGGTTAGGAACCTTGGCATCATTCTGGACTCAGAATTATGCTTAACCAAGCAAATAAATTCAGTCGTTAAGAATAGTTTTTATCAACTACGGATTATTTCTAAACTTAAAACATTTTTGTCTTTCCAAGATTTGGAGAAAGTTATTCATGCTTTTATCACATCGCACTTAGATTACTGTAATTCATTGTACTTGGGTCTTCCTCTGTCATCTTTGGCTCTTCTGCAGATGCTTCAGAATGCAGCTGCAAGGCTGTTGACCAGGGCAAAGAAATTTGATCGTGTCACCCCAATTTTAGCATCGCTCCATTGGCTCCCGGTCCGTTTTAGGATTCAGTTTAAGATTCTGATGTTTGTTTTTAAAACTCTTAATGATCAAGCTCCTTCCTATCTCAAGGATCTTACACCACATTCATCGAACATTCATCTAAGATCTTCTGATAGGTTTCTTTTGCATGTCCCTCTTTCCCGGTTAAAAACAAAGCGGGATAGAGCTTTTTCAGTTGCTGTCCCTCGTCTATGGAATCAATTGCCACTGGACATCCGCCTTGCACCTTCTATTACCACTTTTAAAAAGAGGCTTAAAACATCTCTCTTCTCCCAGGCGTTTTAATCTAATTTTTACAAATTTTTACTATTGTTTATTGTCTGTTTTTATTTGGTTTTGTTCTGTTTTCTATTTTTACTTTCCTTACTCTGTTCAGCACTTTGGTCAGCTTTGCTGTGTGAAACGTGCTATATAAATAAAATTTACTTACTTACTTAATCACAGGTTTACCTTAATGCACTCGCTTCTACAGTATAGTAACAACGTACACATGGTTTTCTGTGGCAGGCGCTCCACATTAACAGATTTTACGTGTATAATCGTGGTGTGATATGGTGAAGTGTTCTGTAAGGAGACGTTTATCGAACATTTCTGGAAGGAGTCTGCAGTGTTAGCGGTTCCAGTAATAGTTCCTTTTTTTCTGGCGTGGGAAAGCTTTCAGGACAGGGCTTTGCGGTTTCTCAGTTATATGACAAGCTGTGTTTTTTTTTCCTAATTATTAACATTGAGAGAGAGTGAGAGAGAGTTTGTTAAGGGAACCATTGTTTATGCTTAAAGCTGCTATAATAAAGGTGATAAGAGGAACTAACTTGCTTTGCAGACGTTCCTCAACATTAATGTAATTATAAACAGATAAAAAGTATAGAGTGTTGTTTTGGTAGTGTTCACTAATTGATGTAGTTTAAGAGTATAACAATACACTACGGGTTATGCTGATATTGGAAAATAATCAACGTGGTGGCGGTAACAATTACTCTACTTTGCATCAGGCTGCATCGCACCATCTCATAGTTAATTATTTTCCTACAGCAGCACAACCCCAAGTGGTTTATTCCTTATATAATCTCTAAATTGTGTTAAATTGCACCACAGTACACTTTTCCGAGATAGGACAGGTATTACATATTTTTTTAAATAATTACACTGATTGGCTGATTAGATGTTAAAATCTAGTTGTTTACTAAAATATAATCGAAAATATAGTTTTACACAGATCCTAAATATGTGAGAGAGGTTTGTTTTGCTGGCATTTTGTACTAAACCTATAATAATATTGTCATACATAATGTGTATTGTGAAAATGTCTTCCAAGTATTTTTGATATATTGTACCATATTCACACCATAAATTAACCCCCCAAACCCCCCCCCCCCCCCCAGCTGGCATGAGGATATAGTGGTTTGTGGTGTGGCAAAAAGTTTCATAAAGATTTAATGAAGTAAACTCATGAATGAAGAGCTCATGAATCTGTTTGCTAGAATATCATGCATCAACCTCACATCAGCATCATTTGCTCTGTGCTTTCATGTTTCTTAGAGAAAATATGCTCCGTGCTCTCGAACCACGAAGTCCACATGGGCTCGAGCTTCCATATCTACTGCATCTTCAAGAAGGAATGCAACAGACTGATATACCAAGATGAAGTGTCTTTAAATTACAGCAGCCTGAACTCAACTGTGGTGATTATGCGCATCGTGAATCTAACTCGGACCACCACCTTCACGTGCAAATGTCGAAACGAGCCAGAACCCTGTGGCACCGACATCGTTCCGGGGTGTACGTATGCAGCGCTTCACTCAATGCATGGCAATGCTCATAAAAGTATATTTATCACAGTGATTTCAAGCCTGCTATTCTGTTTACTACACTCTTAGCAAAAGAGACTTTCTTTCTATATTTAAGGCTTCTTAGGATCTTAAAAGGGTTCTTGTTAGGAGTCCTTTCAGATAGAACCATCAAGGGACATTGCTAGGGTTCTAGATTTGACCTTGTGCTGTACTTATTAATTACATGGTTGTCCCAAGCCATCTATTCAGATTTGAAAGCACATATAAATGTAAAATTCATGTAAAAACACCCATTTTATCTTATCAGTATTATACGTAATATACACAATATAAAAAGTACTGGTGGGAATGGGGTTTGGGCATGGCTCTTGTTGGTATTTATTATTATTATTTTTAATAATTTAACACTCAGTCACTCACTAATTTTCAGCTTTTGGTTGATTTTGTTGCCCTTGTTCAACATAATCTCTGATCTCTTAAAAATGAAGTCAAACACTTAAAGCTTCAAAGTGGAAAAGGTGTTAGTAAAATATTTAGTCATCTAATATCTCGCGTACTTTTGTAATCAGTTTCAGTAAGGCTTTTGACAAAAAAACTGAAGAGAAGGGTTAACATCAAACGCTAAAGGAATACACTGAACTCATCTCTATCTACCAGATCTAAAACTATCATGGCCGGCCACTGAATTTTGTCAGTAGACATTTATGTGAGATACATATTATTGTAGAATTCACTTTGACCAGTGAATTCTTTCAAAATAAATATTTAAAAAAATAATGATTAAATGTCTATTGACAGAATTGGATTTAGCTCTAAATCTGTAAAAAAAAATATGAATCCTTTCATCCTACATTTTCAGAGAAAACAGCTCGTGCTTATCTGTTACACTATGTAATAGAATGGCTTTAATTGCACTTGAAAGCCACAAAACCTATGGGAAAGCATAAATAAACAAAACTCGCTTCAAGCTGCATTTCTCCAGTGGTGGGAAGTTGTCTCATAATATAATAAATGTATTATGTAAGACATTAAAATTCAAAAATTCTGCTGATACAGAGACTAGAGAATTGGTCAAGTATATATGATGTATTGTTATGCTAAATACTTTGGTAATACAGTAGCTACCAGATTAGTGTGAAGAGTTACAGAATGAAAATGTTGATTAAAGTAGACTGCAGGCTTTAATTATTACAAAGGTGCTACATGAACTGAAAACTTGATGGTGAATTTCAGGATTAAAAATAGGCCACTGCAGGAGTGTGATTATAGGGTGGCGTCTGTGAAAATAAATGTGATATGTACAGATACGTGCACATGCACACATGCACACACACACACACACACACACATAGACATGTATATACACATACAGATACACATGCACATAGACGTGCACATACATACACACATACATACACACATAGACATGTATATACACATACACCCAAATGCACATAAACATACACATAGAGACACATACACATGCTTACACACACACACATAGACATGTATATACACATACAGATACACCTACACATATACATATACATGCACACACACACACACACACACACACACACATACACACGGACAGGACATGCACATGCAGGTATACATGCATGTGTAATACGCCTCATGAACTTTTTCTGTCTTCATTTGTCAGATCCACCTGCCGTTCCACAGAACCTCACATGCATTCAGGAAGGAGAATTTGGCAAAGTAAACTGCACATGGAAAACAGGATGGGAAACGCACGTCAAGACCACATCACATCTGTGGTTAGTAAAGAGCTCTTTTTCTCGCCAGGATCTTAGGGTCAGTAATATGACATTATTCACGGCATGTACTCAAAATGAGCGGATCCACTGATCCAGTCACATGCACACACTTATATAATCCTCTCAGTTGTTAGTGTATATCATTACTTGTTTTGCAGGGTACAAGGAGCCTCTCCTGTACGTTATGGAAGTGTTGCAGTCCATGACGGGGCCCGTTCGGCCTTATTTCCTGTCTCAGGCACACAAAGCGACTTCTCGGTGTGGGTCCATGCAAATAACAGCCTTGGTTCTGCGAACTCCACTCTCCTCATCTTTTCGCTTCATGAGATAGGTGCAGTAGTTTTCAAATAGTTTGGAGTACGTATGACATTTTTCATTGTTGTGTCAGCTTGAAAACAAGAAAAAAGCAAGCTCGTTTGGATTAAGACTTTAGGGAAGGGTGATGTTCATACACACTTAAGGGTTCAAGATTTATGGGGTAGTTAAGTGTTTTAGCTTATTTCTCATGGGTAATCACTCTATTCCAGCGGACAACATTTTTGAAAAGTGTAGCGTTACATGACAATGTATTGAAAAGGTGTGGAAAGTTTTCAGGAGAAAAAGGCGAGAACCTCAACGTCAAACCATAATGTCCAGAAAAGTAACCTGATATTGTAAGCTGGGATGAAAATGTAGTATGTTCCCAGGCTGACCCCACTTCCTTCTGGTGTTCTGTTCATGTACAGTGAAACCGCTGAGCCCCAAGATCACGAAGGTGGAATGCTTTTCAAGACAATGCCAGCTCTATCCGGACAACACCCAAAACATTCAGCTGGTAGAGATCCGATATGAAGAACAACAGGATAGCTGGAACACCGTCTCATTCAACGTACGTACACATGAAGCACGCCGCTGCAATTTATAAACGATACACAACATACTCTCATTGATTCATTCATACCTTATTGATGTGTAAACCAGGGCCGAATGTTAAATGTGACTAGGGTGTGGTATTTGTGATGGTCTTTATAGTGTATCTACTTCAATTTACGTACACTTGCAGCACCTCGGTGCACTGTATTGCTTAAAACAAAAGAAATAATATAAAGACAGGCCATGAAATAGTCAAGGGCCCAGAATCAGAGGACCAGAATATCAAAAGAAATATCCATTTTCATGTAATGTAAATATCAGCTTGAGATATGTTTTTAAATCATGCCACCAGTTTATTTATAACTTGATTTTCAAGGAATATGAGTTATGTATGTTCTAGTGAATGGGTTGCATAATAACAAGTAAAGAGTGAGTCAATTAATGCATTTATTACAGCATTAGTTTTACTGCTTATCAGAGTGGGAGTTATTTTTTTTTGTTGTTGTTGCTGTATTTTTCTTTGATTAAAGTGTCCTTTGCTAAGTAGGAAAGCTATGAAACGGTTTGGTTTTAAATGATGTGTAGTTTCTACTGTAATAAGTACTAAGTGAACAATTTTGGATATATACAGTCCCCTCCCGAAAGTATTGGAACGGCAATGTCAATGCTTTTGCTATACAGTGAAGACATTTGGGTTTGAGAGCAAAAGATGAATATGAGAAGAGAGTTTAGAATTTCAGCTTTTATTTCCTGGTATTTATATGTAGATGCGTTAAACGTCATAGCACATTTTGTATCAGACCACCTGATTTGTAGGCAAGCAAAACCACTGGAACACGAGGCTGATGAGTGTGTCTTGTTGCCCAGGTGTGTCGTGTTGTCGTGTCGTGTCGAATGACTGTATAAACAATAAATAGCTCTGAAGATCAACTCTTGGTTTTAGCCTTCAGTTTCACCTGCATTTGTTTTTAGAAAGGATTAACCAATATGAAGACTAGAGAGCTGTCAATGGAAGAAAAAAAAAAAGCAAGTCATTTTGAAGCTGAGAAAATGGGGAAAATCAATCAGAGCCATTGCACAAGCACTGGGCATATTTGGAATGTCCTGAAAAAGAAAGAAATCACGGGTGTACTGACAACCAGACATCGAATGGGTCAGCCAAGGAAAATACCACCAGTTAATGACAGAAATGTGGTGAAAGCTGTGAAGAAAAACCCAAATACAACAGTCAGGGACATCACCACCAGACTACACAGGGCAGGGGTGAACGTATCACAAACCACCATTCGAAGAAGACTTCGAGAGCAGAAATGTAGAGGCTAGATGCAAACCACTCATTGGAAATTGCAAAGAAATACAGAGATGAGCCTCAAAAGTTTTGGAACCAAAATAAACCTCTAGCAAAGTGATGGAAAGGGCGAAGTGTGGAGAAAGAAAGGATCTGCTCATGATCCAAAACATACAAGCTCATCTATGAATCATGGCTTGGACATCGCATGGCTGCTTCTGGAATGGGCTCATTAATCTTCATTGATGATGACAGAAACATTCTTTTATAGAGAAATGTTTTGCAAAAAATGAACCTATCTATATTTAATAATGATAATTTTACCAGTTTTATCTTTAGTGTTTTTAGTGTAGCACATGAAAGCATTTACTGGCTTGAAACAAATCCTGAGAAAAGTGCATTAAACCGCTGACTTACTGGCAGTCCACAAACCTACTGATCAGATGAGTCTGTAGATTGCAAACCTTTGTGGGCTGATTCAGAACTAGACAGATAAATGTCAAGGGGTTTTCGCAATCCTCATGGTGTGACACAACTGCCAGACCTTTTGCATTGTGAAAATGATTGGGAGCTGTTTCATCATTTCTGTTTGTTTTTCATTTCCATGCAAACTTCAAAAGACAAACGCTGTTCTACATTTCCACTGTCAGTTTATAGACCAAAATATTTATACAGTTGAACAGTAATTGAAGGGGGGAAATAAAGCAGAGAGAGTCATGACAATAATAGTGGTGTTACATCTTTTAGTTGTGGTGCTTGAACAGTGCAGAACTGCAGCAAAGAGGAAATGTGACTGAGAAACTGTTTCAAAACTAAACTGAAACCAAACTGAAAAGGTGTGTTTAATGTACTTTAGTTGCAGACCTGAGGTGCAATATTTATAGGCATGTATACCACAGCGCGGTTGAATCCTCAAATCTGATTGGTCAGAAGCTGATAGCGGTTCTGATAGTAACGCTGGCTGTAAGTCAAAATACTTTATTAATGTGCTCATTCTAATAGGCTAGCATTTCAGAATGTACTGTTATAGGAAATTAATCAACGTCAGGTTAGTAATAGTAATTCTGCTTTACATCAGGCCACATCACACCACCCTGTCCTGTGATTATTTTCCTTTATATTGCGTAATAATTTAGGAATTGTTTGGCATACAGACTTACTTTAAATTGAATCTGGCCTCAGAGATCTGTGGTTTAATGAAGAAGAATTGCAAATCCAGTCCAATCGAAAATAAATGAGTGTTTGCACCCGTTTTGTCCAATAAAAATAATATAAATTACAAAGTACTTACTTAACTAGTAGTAACATAGTACTTAACATCTTCCAGTTAAGAACTATAGTTGAATTTTCCTATGCAAACATTCCTATTTATGCTATAGTCATGTGATGTACTTTGAGTATGTTGAGTGTAATTATTGATATGTACAAGTCTAGAGAGTGGTTTTTGTATGATGGAAAGCATTTTTATCTCTCTTCAGAACACCCCATCGACAAGGAACTGGACTATAACATCACTGAATCCGTATCACACGTACACATTTGAGGTCAGATGGAAACTGGGCCCAACAAGAGGTCTGTGGAGTGAGTGGACCCGGATCAAGAACAAGACCGATGAAGAAGGTGGTGATTAAAACCATACTGAGTCTTTTAGACTGTTCATCTGATTATAACTCAAAGGTTATATTTTCTTGACTCATTTAAAGCGTAGCTGTTTTAGTGATATACACTGTGAATTCAGGACTGGGGAGTGTAATGGAAACAGATCAAGAGATCGTGTTAGATCGTGTTAGATCATGTTAGATAAGTGCACATTCTGGCGTAGGTTTTTGGTTGATTTATTTTTTTTTTTTGTCAGAAGCACAGCTAAGTGTAGAGTCAGCATCATGCATGAAGGTGGAGGTGAAGGTGCTTGTTCTGTCTTTTTAGATCAATTACATCAGAAAGAATATTGGTACATGCATTGATGGGTTAAATGTAAAATGGTCAGCAATTGGCAGCACTTTCTAGTTTCTGGTATAATAGCTCCAGTGTCCCCGGTTCAATCGTGAGCTTTAGTTACTGTCTGTGTAGATGCTCACACGGGTTTCCTCTGAGTTCTCTAGTTTCCTCCCTCCTTCCAAAAACATAGCAGTAAGTGAAATTGGCCTTATGGGTGAATGTGTGTGCACGGTCCCCTGCGATAGACTGGCATCACATCCAGGGTGTATTCCTACTTTGTACCCAGTGTTCCCCTGATAGGCTCTGGATCCACCACCATGACCCTAACCATGAGAAAGGGTCATCTAAAAAGCTGGTTTATGCTCACATTGGCAGGTATATCAGTGTTGTTCTTAACAAAGGGCTTCTTGAGATGAAAAATAGCAGCTTACACAAAGTGTAACCAAAGCAACATCGGTTCCACTTCTCCTTTCTGATTGTGCTGGATAATTATCTAGATTATGTATCTAGATTTATTAACAACATACATTAGTTTTATCAATATTTCGCATAACGATGGCAAGGAGGATGCTTTGTGTTCCACACTGAATATCTCTTATTTGACATGTTGTAGCTTGAAACTTTCCATTAAATTACTTTTAAATCATGTCCTGTTGGTTGATAATAAAAAATTTTTTAAATCCTACATAGTCCAGACAAAATTCAAGAATAAACTTATCACATCTTGTTTGTTTGTTTTTTTGTTTTTTTTCTTTTCAATTTAGCTCCTGTAACGATGCTTGATGCGTGGTATATTGAAGAACCCTCACAAACAGGCAGCAAATCGTTCCAGTTATTTTGGAGGGCAAGTATTACACAGTTTATACATATATTAAATGCAATTGCTTTATTTTTCGAGCACATTGAAGAAGCTTTGTGCTTACGTACTCGGCAAATACTGTTACTGATTTGTTCACTTGCTCCAGAACGCCGCACTGCCCATCACATCACACGAATAAAGGTCAAACCACTACTGAGAAGTGACATGTATCATGCCGTCTGCATCCTTGTAACCGCTCTGTTAAAGCAAAACCTAAAAGGCTTTCAAGTTTCTGCTTACAAAAAAAAAAGGCTTTAGAGGAAATCACGATGTCAACTAAAGTCTTCCAGTGCTGCTTTTATGCCTTTAATGTTTATGCAAGCATCAGTATACGTAGAGTGAAAATGTATTGAGATCCACCAGTGCGAAAACATGATCTCTCTATTTTCTGTCACTGTTTGATTAGGATCTGGACAAATCAGAAGCCAGAGGAAAGATTCAGCAGTATATTGTGACAGTGATTGGAAAGGGAACCAGAAACACAACTGCTCTTCTTGGAAACAAAATCAACGTGTCCTGTTTTCCCTGCAATGTGTCCATTTCCGCTATGAACTCAAAAGGCCAGTCTCCTTCCCGACTCATTCAGCTGAAGCCTATAGGTAGGTCACATCCACTACATCTGCAAGTGCTAATGCATGTATATATCTGCAAGTAGATTAAGTATATAATAAAACACTTTGGGGGACTCCTGAGTGACGTGACAGAAAAGCGTTCTCTAGATCACGAGTTCAAATCCCAACATTACTATAGCCACCTGTGGCCAGGAAGCATGGCAGGGTGAGAGGAAAGGGATTAATGTTTCTCCTCCGTCAATCACAGCAATACTAACCAATCGTGAGCATCTGGAAGATCGTGTATGTGGAAGAGGGCAGATAGCGCTTTCCTCTGAGTGTGTTATACTGCCTTGAGACGCAGCATGAGCAGCAGTTTGAAAGGATGCGGATGGCTGGCTACATGTATCTTGGAGGAAGCAGATGTTAGCCTTCAGTCTCCCTGTTTGGTAGCTGTCGCATGTGTGCCACTATAGGAAAATAATCACTAGTGGGCTGGTGTGTGTGACAGACTTAGAAGTCGACCAAGGAGAAGGAAGACAGAGGCAGGCTTTATTACTTTTATCTTCCAGGTCTCAGAGCGACACGGACACAGATGCGCACGCACGCACGCACGCACACACATGCTCAGCTCGTGCTTGTTGTCATGTTCCCTCTCTCGAGGCGCGTGCCTTTCCCTCTTTTATCCTCGCCTCACTGCTACAGAGAATATTCATTAGTAAAAATTCCCCACAGGTCTGCACTCCTTACCACTCTCCGGCTCTGTCCTCCGTTCACAAATCGGCGCTCGTCTACGCCTCCGCCTCCACAGTGTGATTCAGTCCAACATAATGATGACAACTTTCTATTTTTTAATGAATGAGTTTTGCATTATGAGTTTTTCACCATTTGTATTTGTGCATTGTTGAGTAAGTATTTAGGTGCCATCGAACTTCAGAGGGTGTCAATGAGAAAATATTAAAAAGAGAGTCACTTCTGGTGAGCTTTTGATCCAGAGATCAGCTCTCAAGTGGTGTGCAAGTTAGACGTGTGCAATGGGACTAAAAAAGTGTTGTTTTTTTACTCTCATAGCGGCAGTAAAAAATTTAGTAGGCCTAAAGAAAGATAATGCATTTCCAACAACGCTCAGTACAACTCCTAAACAACTTAAATAAATAGACTACAACTGACACAAATCAGGTAGCTCAAGTTTAAGCCCATTTTACACCAGTAGTGACATTGCATGGCACAGCTCAGCCTGTAAACCTTTTATGTTTTGATTATGTGGAGTGTTTGCCATTTAAGTCCCTGTTAAGGATCTACTTCTATAGAAAAATGTATTAGAGCGAGCTTGTGATTTATACTAATAACTATTGGGAAAGCTGCTGTTATAGAAAATTACTCAACACCTTCTAACCATTTGAGAACTTAACAGCTCTGTGGTATAAACATGGTATGAACACGTAAATGCTTCTGGATTTCAAAGAAACCTGAGCAGGTTGTTGTACTCTTGTGGTTTTGCAGCTCTTCTTCCCTACAAGGTGTCACACACTCGTGTGAATAATCACACTGTCGCCCTCACCTGGCCGACGCCTGGAAGTGCAGATGCGGTCACAGAGTTCTTGATAGAGTGGTTTCCTGTGGGACGGAAACATTCACTTCAGTGGACCAGAGTGGAGCGGCACCTGAACACAGCATATATTACTGGTCAGTATGTCTAGTAGGTGTTCTTCAGAATATCTACAAAAAAGTTACACTAAAACTGTTTTTAATGTGGTTTTAAATGCTTATCGCTGTGCTTCCCTCAAAGGACTTTGGGACTTGGGACAAAGGACTTTCCCTCAAAGGACTATGGGAATATAGTCATATAGGAATATTATTATTTATCTTTAAAGGAATTTGTTACATCATTTCTGCCATGGGGGAAGAAAAATGAGCCTGCACAGTAAATCATGTTTGACAGTGTATAGAGTCGTGGGGTCATCGCAGCACTTTTTTTATGCACTGTAAATTTGGAAAGACTATCTAAAATGTTTTCCATTGGTATTGGATGTAATAACTGTTGCTGTCCAACATTGGAACAGAAATGGGTTATGTTTTAGCAGGTGCAAGAAAAACTTTAATTCCTAACAACAACAAAAAATCACCATAGTTTACTCTGGATTCGTAACTCATAATAATCAACAGAAATAAAAGTGACTCAGAAAGAAGTTAAACATTTTAATAATTACTACTGAAATAATCATTGTATATCCAGACTAGTCAATGCTATCAATGCTGTTAGGATATCAATAAATAAGTGGTTAGTCTGTTGTTTACGTGATGTTTATAGTTCTGTTTACACTTACACGTTCTCGCTTGCATGACCTTCTGGTGAAGCTGTATGTTTCGGCCTACTCTTAAAAGATGAAAAATTTAAATAATTTAAATATTCCATAACTCCTCAGCCTACATGAATAAAACTATATGAGTCTGAAATAGATATTGTTATTTTAGGTAATGGGATACATTACATTTAGTGCAATGTCAGATGGGCTGGATACAAAAAAGAAAAGAAAAAAAGCAATTTAGTAGACGTATATGGTATGAAGGTACATCCTGAATGCACAAATGGATTGAACATAATGTGTATCTTCTACAAAACAGAACAGATTGCAAATCATTACAAAAACAAATCTACACAAAATCGTAATAATATATAGAATTAGACCGGAAAATCTATATAGTTTGCATGTAAAAGTACTTACATAACTATTCATCCCTGTTACTGTGAAGCCCCTAAATTATTTAATTTGAAAAGAGATGTGGTTACAGTGTCAAATTTGTACCTTGCTAATGAAGAATACATATCATTAACACATATTTATCAGTAAGCTGAGTTTATAGCCATGACTTTATTGCTCTATTTTGCCCCCTAGTGGAATAACAGAGACATGAATCTCACAGAGTCATGGGACTTTAAATCTCCTGCCATATGTAGCATTTGGTTTTAAAAAAAATAAATAAATAAAAAAACAGACATGGCACATGTTTTTATTAAAGTCCGTTTGTTTCTGCTCTCCCTCTGTTTGTCTCTGTCTTTAAATATGTGGTGTGCTCAGGTTTGCAGCCTGCAGAGTGCTATGAAGGTGCAGTGGTCTATCTACACTCATCTGGGACAAAAAAAGCCATCTTCAACAGGATCTCTACCTGGCAGACAGGTGCGAGAGTCACTCCTTTAAGAACTGCTCATTACGTGAGAGAAACAGGCCTGAAAATAACACTCTTTTTGATCCCACAGCTCCACAACAGAGTCCTGTGCCTAGCGTCGTGGTGAAGAGTGAAAGCGTGGAGGTCAAATGGAGTGAGATCCCACCAAATAAGAGAGGAGGCTGTCTGGACCACTACACCATCTACCTGAAGGATTCGGCGAACAAAATTCAGAATTACAGTAAGAAACGAAACGTGTATCGTATATAATGCTGTGTAATGTCATCGTCTGGCTAGCATTGTGATTTCATCAGGCACGCAGCATCCTGTGGAGCGTACACTCTAAAGAAAAGGGTTCAAGGGTTTTTCTCTCACAAAAGAATCATGTTAGGAAGCTAAAAACAAAGAAGAACCCTTAAGGAAGCCTTTGTCTAATAATGTTGGGGAGATGAATATTAAGCTATGTTAAGAAACACTTTTTAACTTTTTTTCACCTTTTTAAATATTGTATATGCTTTGAACTTAATTCTATTGTTTTCCTAATACCCAGACACAGGCATGTTCATTTGCATAATGTGCAGTTATTATTGATTGTATAAGTTACTAAAGAAGCACTGTGTTGTAGGTGTCCCATACAATCACAGAGAGTTTACCATCAGTGGCTTGATGCTGGGACATAAATACACACTGTGGGTCTCAGCCTGGACTACAGCAGGAGAAAGTCCTGTAGAACACGAGCACCTGTTCAAACACACCAGAGAAACATTAGGTATGAACAGATTATGTCCTAAATCCGTGTGTGTGTGTGTGTGTGTGTGTGTGTGTGTGTGTGTGTGTGTGTGTGTGTGTGTGTGTGTGTGTGTGTGTGTGTGTGTGTGTGTGTGTGTGTGTGTGTGTGTGTGTGTGTGTGTGTGTGTGTTATGGACGGCTGTGGCTAAGGTGGTAGAGCAGATTGTCCACTAATCGTAGGCTTGGCGGTTCGATTCCCGGCCCACATGACTTCACATACTGAAGTGTCCATGGGCAAGACACTGAACCCCAAGTTGCTCCCAATGGCAAGTTAGCACCTTGCATGGCAGCTCTACTACCATTGGTGTGTGTGTGAGTGTGTGTGAATGGGTGAATGAGACACAGTGTAAAGCGCTTTGGAACCACTAGGGTTAAAAAAGTGCTATATAAGTGCAGACCATTTATATATATTCACTGGTCAGACTGATTTGAGCTGACAGGAAGGCTGCCTACAGTAACTCAGTAACCACTCTTTACAACACAAGAGCGTCTCAGAATGCACGGAACATCAAACCTTGTGGTGGACGGGCAACAACAGCGGATGACCACATCGGGTTCCACTGTTTTCAGCCAAATACAGGAATCTGAGGCTACAGTCGGACAGTTGAACCTGTATTCATGAACCTGTGCCCACTGTAGCCTCATATTCCTGTTCTTGTCTGCTTGATTGTTTTCTCTTTGTGTTCATTTTTGTCCTTTAGTCAAAAACAGCCTAGAATATGGAACAATACTAAGTGTTTCAGTGAGAACATTTTGATTAAATCACATATTTTTTTTAAAGGAAAAGTTTTAATGCTGTAATATCAGGTCAAAGCCGTTCCAACCCATTTTGCTTGACCAACAAAAGGCAGCTTTATACCTGTCTCACCAACCTGTTCCACTTCAGTCCTCACATCATTAATTGTCTTTCTTTGTCAGATGCGAAACCCCTGGCTCAGCTCATCCCAGTGGGAAGTGCTGTTTTCCTCACCTGTCTGTGTCTCCTGTGCTTATGTCAGTTCTCTTCAGTACACAGAAGGTAAGAATGCAAGAAACAACAACCAAAAAACACACCATATGTAGTCAGGTGTCCACATACTTTTGGCCATATAGTGTATATAATAAAAGAACACACTTGTTTGATTTAAGAAGCACTTTGTTGTTGTTTATTTCATCTTGCAGAATTTCAAGATGTTGTCACTGCCTAATGCCGAGCATCGTCCCAGATCCTGCAAACAGCAAATGGGCAAAAGAGTGCACAAGAGAGAAGGTACAGGCATAATGAATACTCTTTATTTATACGTATATACTACGCATACTACGTATTTTGTAATTGGTGAAGGCAGACATTTTTCTGTTCTGACACATTCCTCTATAATACACACAGTTCTAGTACATCATTTACAGCAGGGGTTCCCAAACTTTTCCAGGGCAAGGCCCCCCAAATGGCATTAACATTTGACCGAGGCCCCCCTTTTGCAAGATGTCTTTAAAACACATTAAAAATACAGACTTCTGAATATATCCCCTTTTTTATTATTAATAATTACATCTTACATCTTTACATTACATTAGGAATTGCTTGTGTGTGTGTGTGTGTGTGTGTGTGGTTGTCTGAGAGTGAGAAAGAGAAAACATACTAGTGGGAGGGATGGGCACACCAAATTGTTGAGGCCCCACGGGCGCCCCCTGGTGGCCCCCACTTTGAAAACCACTGATTTACAGCACCAGGGTCAGGTCTTCATAGCACAATAGTATTAATTATGAGGATAAATAATCATAAATAAATCATGTGTAAGCACTCTTCACTGTTGTGATGATGTTACGGTGCAGGAGCATCACAGACATTTTGACAGTAGGTGCCTGGTTTTAAACTGAACTGTTTCGTTATGACACGTAGATAACCAACGACATGATAAAAGCGCGACATTAACTGGGAGGAAACCGCACTTAACAGTCACTCCTTACGCAGCATGATATATGCAGGATGTACATTTTTTTTAAAAAAATTGACATTTTGGTGAAATATTATTATTGGTTTCTTAAAGTTGTGTCAACGTTATTGGTAGGAGAAAAAATAAAACAGTTGGGCTCAAAAATCATCATTTTTTTTTTTTTTTGGCTGTTTTCATGAATTTAAGCACAGGATTTCCCAGACCACCACTTTATTTTTTTATTTGTTTGTTTGTTTGTTTGTTTTTCTGTTCAAAAATGAAAGGTATTACTATATTGACTACAGAGTTGATCTTTAGTTCCTGGTACTCAAAGGATTTGGTCAAAATACCTACAATGCTACAATGATTTATGTCAGTATCAGCTAGATATGATTCATTATCTCTAGATAAACTGATAATGAACCGCTCTGAGGTTTGAGGTCTGACTAGAGGTAGCAATTATGGCAGCAATAGAGGTCTGCACTTATATGGTGCTTTTCTCCAAAGCGCTTTACACTGTGTCTCATTCACACATACACTCACACACCAATAGTAGCGGTAGCAAAGCTGCCATGCAAGGCCATCGAGAGCATCTTGGGGTTAAGTGTCTTGCCCAAGGACACTTCGGTATGTGGAGTCACGTGGGCCGGGAATCAAACCGCTCTACCACCTGATCCACAGCAGTAGCAGTTACAATTTTTGACACGTTGCTACAATACTTAAAACCATGCTTTTGAGCAGAAGTCAGACCGCAAACAAAATTCACCCGGCGGAAATGTCACTTCTTTGAAAGGGAAAGAATGCAGGATGTGAAAGATGAACATGTGCTTCTGGCAGTAGTTGCTTTCACTTTGTGGTGAAACAAGTGGATGAGACTGTGGGCTTTTTTGTAAGTAAAAAATGGAGGAGTTGCTATTAGTTGAAATAGTGCCAATCTCATCCAACGACAGACTTTTGGTAAAATTCTGGGGGGGTTGGGGTTGCCTCTACCTGCCTACTGTTGGCATCTCTGCATTATAGTCACTTCTGTTAGTATTTCACCTTTATGATAGACTTTGCAGGTGTTCAGCGTGGTCTGGCTTGTACTATCATTCCTCTTCTCCACACAGGGTGAGATGAAACTGCAGCTGCACCTCAGCGACTCCAGCATGAGTGAAGAGGAGCCGAATACAGTGGAGGTGGAGGAATTTCCCCAGGAGAAATTACCTGAAGACGAGCCAGTCTCCACCGAGGAAACACTACACCCAGTCAACCCGCAGGACGAATCGACACCGTATCAACATAACATCACCAGCTCTTACCTCAAAAGTTTCTCCAACGAGTCAAGCAGCTCGGACGCCACCCAGGCCTCCAGGAGCACAGACATTACCGTGGATTACATTTCTACTCACGGAGTGATGAGTGGAGGAGAGGATGATGATGATGATGGTGACGAAGAGCACGAGGCGTTTGACTTCTTCCCCTGCCCCAAGAGCCCCTTCCTGGAGCCGCTCATATCCTTCGGAGGAAAATTGACTCTGGACTCAGTGAAAATAGACTGCAGTGATTTCTTAGATTGTGCATGAACCTCTGTGTTAATGACTGTTAAGAAAATCGTTACGATGCATAAATTTGTCATCCTCATGATGTTTTTTAAGCAAACTGTCCTTTTTTAACCAGTTAACACTAACACCTGATCAGTATGTTCATGTTAATTATAAAACATCACTCAATTATACAATTATGTGTTTATAATGATATTTTAGGTCATGTCATTCCTTACGTCATGTTTTCAGAGCTTTAATACGAGGTTGTTTTTTTTAAGCCTTCACAACTTACCTCAGTTTTTGCTATTATGCAGGTGTAAATACTTTTGTACATAATAATTTGTGAATTTCTGACTAAAAGCCTCAATGATTTTTGAACTCAGCAGTCATGCCCGTTTTTTGTTGTCGTTGTTGTTGTTTTGTGTAATTATTAAATGATGGACTTTCCAAATAATTTTATACCTCGTCATATAGTTTGTGCAGAACTTTTAGTCAGGAAACAGAAAATGTTTGAAAGACTGACAAGCAATGATCTATTGTTACGAGTCCTGCTCAGTTAAGATTAACACTGCAGTCAATTAGTCCGCGAAAGCCCTATTCGATCTGGATTACTTTTACATGTGGTGGTGGGGTAATGAAATTATTCATTACTAACTGGAGAAGCAATCACTCTTTTCTGTCATCTCCCATCGAAAGTAAAATGAAAAATAATAGCTGCAAGCAGCACTGGCGGATTCCTCCTCAAGATTGCGGACCGTTTTAAACTTGACACGGTAGAGAAATGTATCCCAATGATACATCATTTCGGTGCATTTGGATCAATGGCAGATTTTAAGTTCATTTTTGTAGTTTTCCACAAATGATCATCGTAGCGAAAAATCCCTCGTGCGGACATCGTGGGTTCTTGAGTCTTTTTGTTCCCCATGAGCAACGAGACCAACTTTCAGACACTTCGGCCTGGCAGGGTCGAAATGCCATCATTTTAAATGTGTCAACTTTGAGGCGTGGCCTGTAGCGCCACCTATACTGATCAGACCCATACTTTCTGAGAAGTGTAGGTCTAATCTCTAGTTTCAGTGCACCACAGTAGAACATTGACCAAGCTTCATGGTTCTGAAAAGAAGACTTACTGTTTCTGTTAGCATTAGCTGTGGAAGAATCAGCCACAGAATGTCTGCCTAATAGACAGTCAGCCCACCCTTTCCAGAAAGCCATGGATGCGTGCGCGTGGCCCCAAGCTCGCACACGTGTAAAGGGCCTGAGGAGTCAGTGAGAATTTTGAAGCACGTGTGCGGAGGAACGGAGACATCCACTGGTAGAGTGCATTAGCATTTCGCTGAGCATGAGCATTAATCTCTTTTTCATCTTACATTCACCCATTTCTCAGATTTGTTACTCAACCTTGTCAAGCGTCTTCTTATGAACTGGTGATTGAATCGGAGTATCCGTTTTATGACTAGCAGATGTGTAAAGCATTATTTTAGCTTTTAATGTCATTGTTTTTGGAGATATGAGGTTGCCATTGCACACGATAACATACTGTAGTGTCGTCTTTGTGTGTGGCAAGTCCATTGGTTATTGTTCCATTGATTTATGGACACAAGAAATATGTGCAACAGTTGTCAAATCCCCAATAGGTTAACAGTTCGACCAATCTGATTCCTTATTGCTTATCACCCTATAAAAAGACATGTATCCCACACGTATGTACCACAGTTCAAGTCAATCAGACCTACGGTTCATGAGGAGAAGGTTTTTGTAGTTTTGGACAAATGACACAGCGAGGAGTAGCTTTTAAGCTAACGTTCATTTGGGTTAGACTAGACTAGACTAGACTAGACTGAAACGGCTAAAAACGTCTACAGTTTTCAGTGACAAAAACGTCAATAGTTTTCATAGAGTAAAACTAGAATAAAATACTTGCGTTTTCTTTGACGAAGATAAGACTAAAATGCCCAGGGGGGGAAAAAAAAAACCCCAAACAAACAGGATAAGGTGAATAAATACAGGTGCATCTCAAAAAATAAGAATATTGTGGAAAAGTTCATTTTTTCCCGGTAATTTAATTCAAAAAGTGGAACTTTCATATATTCTAGATTCATTACACATGAAGTGCCGAGTGCATAAATTAACACTTTTTAGAAGGTCGACATTTCTGTATTATAAATTCTTTATTCTAATATGTTGAGATACTGGATTTTTGATTTCCGTCAGCTGTAAGCCGTAATCATCGAGATTAAAACAAACCAAAAAAAAATGCTTGTAACTTTTCACTTTATGTGTAATGAAGCTGGAATATATGAAAGTTCCACTTTTAAAATTAAATTACAGGAATAAATTTGCTTTTTGACACAGGACTAAGTCCAAATGAAAAAATTTCTGACAAAACACTACTGGCCTCATTTCCACAAATAGCAAAACACATAAGAGTCAGTACCTAAGGAAGGGTTTCTTGGGGTCTGATCTCAAAAACACATCTGATTCAACTGCCAAAGACATGACAATGGAAGCAGTGGGGCTAAAGATCCTGCCGTGAAGTAAATCATTCAGACACTAAACCGAACTGTGCATTCACACTGCAGTGAAGCAGCAATGATCCAATACTGAACGGAAACACTTTCCATCTATTTTGTGCACATAAAATACGACCGAAACGGTGTTAAAGCTTGCCTCCATCAGGCCTCTGACATTTCACAATAACTTTGCCGGGTTACTAAGAGGACATCACTATCAAACATTGCCTGATACCCAGAGCTCTGATATTGCTTTTGTGTAAATAAAAAAATAAAAAATAAATAAAAACTATGGGGTGAGAAATGCACATGTGAGAATATCTTAACTTTATGCAAATGAGAGGTATTGCATCACCAGGGGGCAGCCAATCAGATATGCAATAGGCACTACGCAAGAGACTTTAACAATAATCCCACGGTTCCGTGCGAGTTCAGAGACATTTAAAAAGAATAACGCATAGAGAGAAACTGAAGAGATTGTTGGTGCTTCTGATGGGTTTTAAAACAGATATACACCCCAAACAACTTGCTTGCCTTTTGAATAGATAAGCAGTAAGCAGTGCATTATGGGATTTCCATACATGGCTACAAAATGGCAAAGCTCTCAAAATAGTGCTGTATGTACGGAATAAGATGCTGATTCAGACAGAATTCATAAGTGGGTTTTTTTTTTTAGATAATCTCCGTCAGCCATTGAGTCAAGACAAATGAGATAATAAATGAGAGAATAAAACACCTGGAGGAACGCTGTTACAGGAAAATAATCAGTGACTGGGTACTATGATGACGTGAAGTTACTTTTAATAGGCAAAAGTATATTTCCCATTAACCGTCCGTTCCGAAGTGTCTTATTCCGCCGAACACTACATCATCCTGACAATTAAAAAAAATCAATTTAGTGACATTTTGCTTTGTGGAAAAACCTGCGATACAATTTAGTTCCCGTTATCGCTTACTCTAACACTAACACTAGTTCCTTCGTCAGCCTTTCTTTTTCTTTCCAACTGTTGTTAAGAGGAAAAAAATCTTTTCATGTTACAGAGAAACTGCAAAGTCCTCCATCATGCAGAAACAACTACTTTCGGCTGTTATACATCACCAACACTGGAGGCTCCTTCTAAAAATGCTAAATAGGCCACACAAGTCCTTGCACATTAAATTAGCACATCATTATAAAACTTTGAACAGTCCTTACAGGATTTCATGGCTTTTTATACATATATAGGCCAAAACGGCTTGATTTTGCTGCGCCTTTTTTCAGAAATCACAACTTGCAGAAATCTTTGTGCTTTTCTTGAGGAACAGGCAAAATCAAAATGACATGAAATCGCTTTGCACGGTCTTTCGCAGTGATCGTGATGTCTGTTGATAAATGAGACATTTTAGCTATACTCATGTTCAACCCATGAATCGAAGAGAGCTTTCGACGAATGCGCGTGGTGATGACGTCACATGGTTCAAATCTGTGGAATTTTTTTCAAAAATGGCAAGCTCCTCCGAATATTGTAGAGTTCGCTTGATTGTGTTCATTTCTGCCAACACTGAAATCCTGGAGAGACCGACTGAAGCTGGTACTACAGCGTTTCTAAATTTTTTTACAAATCGACACCTAATCTGACCGATCGGTTCAGGACAATTCAGCAGCACTGTAGTATAAATTTAAAATAAATAAATAAATAAAAATCCTGATTATTCTAGTTTTAAGAACGGACATCAACGGATTTATGTCAGAAGCACACACAACCCAATATGAATAGACCGTCTTTTAATTATGGACAGAGGTCCGAATAATAGCAGGGTTAGAATTCACACAGTTTCATAGCACACTGAACAGCTGGTATTTCTTTCAGAACAAATATGCAGTAGTGCTGCTGTAAAAAGCAATGGGGCAGAAGGAAAACCTAAAGATGAATTCGAAACCAAACTGTTGATTTTTTTTTTTTGTGGAATATTCCAGAACGGATTTCTCATACTGGTTCGGGTAAAGAGGAGTGCGCAATGTAAAATCGACCTGAAAAACTAATAAAGGCTGTGATGAGTGAAGATCATCCTCAGAGCAAAGCTACTGAAATTCAAATACAACATACTGAATCTCACAATGGCCAAATAAGTCAAACCCGGTGGAAAAGGAAAAAAAGAAACACATCTCAGATTATCATTAGTGATGCTGAAGGTAGACAAATCAATTATTTTGGCCTTGAGCAACAAATCAAATACTACTTTCACTGAGGATTTCAGAGCAGAAGCTGCTAAAGATAAAATCTTTAACCCAAATCTCTCTCTACAACAGTCGTGTGATTCCTAGCAGTGCATCTAAGGCTTAAATAGAAAGCAAGCCAAATGGCACCACAACGTAACACACTCTTCACACATACATTAGAAGTACAGCAGTACAAAAAAGGTATTCATGGAGAATGCATAATGTCTGGAAAAAAAAAAAAAAGCCAACACTGTATGAAAACATCCCTGCTACTTTATTTCTGAATACAAAACCTCTACCGATAATTTGCTTCCAAGTAGCAAGAAGTCCTTTCAATTTTTTTTGTACAATTTTCTCATTTTTTTCTAAAACAAGTAAAATTCAGTCCACGAGAGGTGAGTGGGATGGATGACAGTCTTCCATCATATCATCTGCTGAAGGATCCATTAGCATGCAAGCCTCGTAGCGAAGGGCCCGGGGAAGCAGGGCTCAGTGGCAGGCTGATCAAAGCTACCAATCAGGACGCTTAAGCCAGAGCTGGAAAAGCCTCCGGGTCGTCCACGTCGGGGGCAGATCCTCCGGCCGCCTAAAGAGGGAAGAGACGTGAAGACGTTTACACGGAAGCACAAAACATTTCAATCACACCTCATCAAGCTGTCTGGATACAGGACACAACATAGCTCTTTCCTAGAAAAAGTGACCGTACAAGGAATAAAACGTCGACCAATCGATCGGTTTTGCCGATTTAATCGGCACAGATAACCGATCTCTAGAACTATAGATTACCATCTGTGTCAGTCACAGGATCCGCCATCATTATACAGCACGAGAGCGGCCTCTAGAGGCAGAATGAAAACCATCGCTGACCAATTTTGTTGTGTTATTTGAAGCGTTTTTCAATTCATGTTGGATGTCTATTTTTATTGGTTATTTGGAGTGTTACTTTTGGGTTCAGTTTTGATGCATCTTTCTTACTTTAATATTTATTAATAGTTAATATATTCATATTTATTTCATTTTAAAAAGTACAGTACATTTACATGTAACAGTCAGTACTGTTTATTTTTTATGTCAAAAACTGGTTCTACGAAAATAGGCATTGTAATTCCGTTGAAAATACTTTCTGCCCCAACAAGTTTCCCTTAGGGGAGTTCTGAGTAAACCGGTTCTTTGCTCAGTACAGAGAAACTGTCAAACATATTTTCATAAAAGCCTACGGTTGAAATACGTGTAACGTTAAGTGAACTTAATACACAAATATTAACGTATTTCTGAATCAAATATACATTCGTAGCGTCCACTTTCAGAACAAGTTTTTACTTAACAAAATGGTTTCAACAATCTAGCAGTGAGAAGTTCAGCCTATCTGAGGACTTTTAATAAAAGCGTGAAGCGCCGTCATGAAGCCGGTTGAGATGATGTCTAGAGAAATACTAGTCAGGATTTAAAGTGTAAAATAGTTTTGATTTGTTTAACAATTTTCTTATTCACTTCATGCGTCACTGCCCAAATCACCATTATTATTTGAAAACAGCAGAAAAGAGTACAAACGAAGACCTAGGAGCAGAGCTGTGTCTAAACTTGACTACAGATGTGGAAGATTATTCTGGAGTTTTCTTTCCTGTACCACAGAACTCTTCCACACATCCCAGTGTTCGAAGCCTATGCAGTGTAATTTGCTATCAAACCATGACTCCGCCCACCTTATCAGGCCTGCGCTCGCGAGGCGGTCTGGTAGGTCCGCCCCCACGGGCTCCTCTTCCTCCGCGGGGTCCTCCACGGCCACGTCCAGGGCGGCCCAGGTCCCCGAAGTTAATCTCCAGCTGGGACGTGATGTCGTTGGCGGGCTTGCGGAAGTGGTGATCGCTAGAGGCATCGTCTAACTGAGCCTGATATGAATGAGAAAAAGCAGTCCGTCCCATCACTTCATTTCATTAAACAAGACCGTTTTAAAACCTTTAAAGCAAATCAATTAGCGGTTTGAGGTTGTGACACGTTACAGATTACCAAGCTTTAAATATTTGTCTGTTTAGTAAGCAACACACAAAAATAAGTAAAATTAAATCAAACACTATCCTCTAGCAGGCTTTTTGCTAATACTTTTACAAAGACAACATTACCGAGGAGGATGAGTCGGACAGGTGCCGTTCAGCCACAGCACTTACATCCTTGGTCTTGGACTTGTGCAGCAGGTATCCTTTGTTCCAGTCAGCTCCCTCGTTGGCCTTGCGAAGGTTGAACTCAACCTTAGCTCTCTCTTTGTCCTGCTGGGCTTTCCATTCGTCCAATGTCATCTCCTTAGGCCCTTCCTCTTTCACCTCCTCGACCTCGTTCTCCCTGAAACACGATCATGTCGGGAGGTCAGTGTGCCTCTGGTGAGTTTATTATTAACGGGTGAATGAATCACAACCACGATCCAGATCTTACAGGATTAGAAATTACAATCGATTCACATGATTAAATGAGCTCTGTATAAATCATAGGTATTGGAGTCTTCATGGTCATCAGACCAAAGGTTCGATCTATGCTACATACACCTCCTAACCTACATTATAAACTCACCTAACCCCCCATTCCAAACAGCTAGCTTAGACGTCCATGTTTAATTGCTCTCCATTTTAAAACACTACCAATAACTGGTTTCAGTGGGAACTCAAGTACACCAGTAATTACATTACCCTACCCGCCCTCGTAAAGCTAACGACTTTACGCTAGATAAAGTTACCACTTTGGAAACAAGTGCTGCTTGATTTCTAATCTATTGCTGTTATTCTTTACGTAAGATGCTCCACTTTTCCTATCCGTACGGCAGGGCTGTGAGATTAATCGAATTTTTGATTTCAATTTCGATTATGGCCTCCGACAATTATGAAAACAAAATAATCGAGATAAAATGATTATTGTGCTGCATTCCGTGTCGCAACATTCTCGTTTCATCTTTTTAAACACTGCGCGACATTTTTCTTTGCAGCCGTATGGAAACAATTTGGTTTCGAGGAGTCCGACGTGGAACAAAAAGAAATAACGTTTGGTATAAATGGAAAACTCATTTCCTCTAGCATCATGACAGCTGGTCTAAATTCAGTCATTTCCTTTCTAGAGCTCATGCTGAAACTACAGACTGATCTAAACTAGGACACAGAATTTCATTGGCTAAGGAGGTTTAAAGTTCATTTCTGGCGATGCGAGTAGCCGAAACGCGCCACATGACATGCTCCACTAGCTTACAAGAGACATCGATACAGTAAAAAGAGATGCAGAAAACGCAGAAATTTCGTGCAAAAGCATAAAAAAAACACGAATGTACGCAGCTAACCATAGCTCGAATAAGTAAGGAAAATGTGCATATAAGAAAGACTGTTCGCGAGAAGAAAACAAGCATTAGTGCATCGAAGCATAGTGATCCAATTAATTTTTATATTATTTGTGTGTAAATATATTTTACATATTTTTACAGTTCAATTATATTCATAGAAATCCACCGTTAAAAATACAATTAAAAGTTGATTTTTTGTTTTGTTTTAAAGTTCAATAAATGCATGATGTTTCCAAAGTCAATGAGTAACCGTGTTTAATAATCGAGGTGTCAATATTGACCAAAATAATCGTGATTATGATTTTTGCCATAACCGTGCGGCCCTACCATACAGCATAGCTGAATGCTCAAATAGTAGGACATTCAAAATGTGAAATATTTCCTAGATTCAGACACGCACAGTCATTTGAGTCCTAACAGAATAATACACTGGGGATGAACGTAAAAGACATCTACGCACTTGTTCTCAGAATCGGCGGGCGGGTGCTCCTCTCCCTCGGGGGACTCCTCTGTGACGTTCGATTGGTCGAGCTCGCTGCAAAAAAGAGGAAAGGCTTAATCCACCGACCGAAGATGCATAATGCACAGTACACACATTAATGCTTATAGTTTTGAAATTCATTTGGTGTGTGTAATCAATCAAGCGGCACGACTTGCACTGGAGTGTGTTCTGTTTAAACGTACACGGCGTGCAAGCTCGATTTTCAAAAAGAATAGTGATTTTTTTTATTTTTCTGATCAGTGGACCAACCTACCTCTCGACAGGACAACTACATATAGCCCTGACACCTCGCACACACAATTACTCGTCCCAGATTAGTAATATTTCCACCCTGAGTACGAGTGTGTTGTTCTCCTGCGGTTGCACTGACCTCAGTTCGTCCTTGACAGTGCCCCAGTTATGAGGTCCTCCTCCACCTCGCTTTTCTTCTGGTTTAAGGCTGCTGGAACAAACACTCAGATTTAACTTGGAGACCAAGAAGTTGTTTGCTAATCAACTTGTGACAGGAGAAAGATTTAAAGAGGTTTTAAAGGCGCTGGTATCACTTACGATCGGTCGCTGCCACTGTGCCTGTCGAAGTCGCGTTTGCCACGCGAGTCAAATCCGTCGCTGCGGCCCATGCCTCTGCCCCGACCTCCGCGGGCTCCTCTGCCGCCACCGCGGCCTCGGAACGGCCGCTCGCCAACAGACCTGAAAAAAATAATTATAATAATAATATACGGCTTGTCCTGAGGAACACTAGCGGTTTCGATTATTTACATATCCCCTAGACTTTAGCTCCTTACCAATCCGTCTGACAGAGTTTTAACATTCTGACTGACTACAGACAGCACTGGGTTTAAAAAGCAAAAAGAGGGTTACTCAAAATGATGAAGAAAACCAGCGGGAACATACCCAAACTCCTTAGGGGACCGTTTGTAACGCTACAACGTTTTTAGACTGAATAGTCTATTTTATTTATATTTGAAGTGTTCGTGTGGTAAGAGACCACACTAGTTGTTTCAGACTCCTATTTACATTTTTCTGGCCCAGAAACTAGCTCCTCCCACAGCCAGCATACAGCTGCTCCTCTCTAATCCTTTCCCATAAAAGGCAAACCAAATCACATTACAGCAGAGGAGGCGGAGTAGATCGGAGGGAAAGGGTTAACATTCGTGTTAACGGTTTCACTAAAAACGTTAGAAGTCTTTTAGCTGTTTTTATGCATCTTGACAGTAAAACGGAAAGATTGGAAATTTTCAAAGTTTCAGTTTGATGATTAGGCTCGATGACAGGCGTCACGTTATTTCCTATATTGCCAGTTTACGGCTACGCTACAAGAATATACATTATTGTACACACTACTGCTCATGTGGTTAACCATGTTGAGAAATTAGTCAATTTATATGACACCTCAGGTATGCTTGTGCAATCCCATCTGTAATAACAGATGTACGTCTCAGTTAAACCGATAAGAAGAAAGTCTCACTTGTCCACAGAGAACTCTCCACCCTCGGCTGGCTTGTCCTCGGCGGGTTTATCTGATCGGCGCTCGCGTGGAGGCCTTCTCTCGGTGCGTCGTTCTGCCTGGGGGCGACCCTCGCCCTGACCCCCCTGCTGCTGCTGCTGCTGCTGCTGCGAGCCTTGCTGAGTCTGCTGCTCCGGCCGCCGGCCCATCCTCCTCATGCCTGAAACAAACATTCACATTTATTCATTTAGCAGACGCTTTTATCCAAGGCAACTTACAAATACAAGCAAAACGATATCCAAAGTGAAGATTAATACAAGTAGTGCCACTTTAATAGAGTTCTAGAGAAGCAAAGCACAGGATTAGTTAGGGGTCAGTTAAGTGTTCATGGAAGAGGTGGGTCTTTTATCTACTTTTTTCTGCAAGATAAAAACAGGCTTAACCAAACCTTTTTTTTTTAAACCCAGGTAAACTCGGAAGCTGAAAAAACAGCTGCTTTTGAATAGGGGTTTAGCACACTTCATTGAAGAATATAAAGAAAGCCTGACTAAGTCGCTTCAACGACTGAGCTTTCTGTGGAATCGTCTCAAAAGCTGAACATCTCCCATGACGCAGGGACGGCGATGCAATAGTGCAGCGCTAGATCACAGGAAAAGAGCTTGTTGGTGGAAAAGGTTTCCTCCACACACCAAAATAGCTTGTGCGGCCAACGCAGCTGTCCGTCGTCCCTGCACCTGTTTGACACTGACCAAATCGGACCCCGCACAAACGTAGAGAAACGCACGGACCCCCAGCATGTCTGAACCATTCGCTTTGTGGCATTTGACCAAAAATGAAACCAAGTCACTTTATAACACATTGTCTGTGTGTGCACTACATGTGTGCACTTGTTTATACCGGGTCCAAGCACGTGTTCGAGCCTTTGGGTGTGTGCGCTTTACAAGACCTGCTTGAGGCAGGAAACTCGTCACACCCGAAAAACTTGGACGAGAAAATTTTTAATGAAAAGAAGAAAAAAAAGCAGATAACAGCACACACACACAGGCTGTGCACTAGAACAAGATAATACTCATATTGTAATAAAGTTACCACTTCAGAGACCTCACACATGATCCAAGCAACATCTTTAATGCTCATCAAAGTGACAAGGAGCTGATTGGAGATTTCAATTTGTACTTTTGTAGCTAGAAATTCATTCACCCCCCCTTTAAGTGCAGTTTATAGATAAACAGATGTTTATAGATAAATGCACAGCTGCTTTGCAGGCACTTTGTACGACCTGAAAGTCTTTATACAGTACATCATGTAGGGTGAAAACCTTCCTATTTTGCCCTGTCTTCTAAATTTTAAATATCATCATCAACAACAAGGAGAATTTTTCACCTAACATCATTAAAGGCTTCTCATTAATGAGGTAAATGATGCTTTTGTTTATTTTAAAAACAAATTAAACCAGGTACAAAGCAGAATTAAAAAGCTACAAAGTCTAATAAAGCTTCCAGGGTGCTAAACTGAATTGTTAACGGTGTCTGAAATGTCAAACAATTAAATAAACAAAGTGAGACGGTAATTGAGGTGACTTGAACGCTTTCCCTCCAGCCACGAGGTCCGAGTGTGCGTGTGTTGCTAGCACGATTTTCTCTGTTTAAAAAAACCCCAAAACGAAACAAATTAATTTTAAACTTTTTTTGTACGAAAACGTCATAAATAAACCCGTATACGTCTTAACAGTCCTAAAAGTGCGTTTTCAGCGTCGACGGAAAAGAAAATGGACGTCAACGTCTTTTCTCTCCGTGTGTGTATCATCAAAGATAGCTTTCCGTTTCAACGAAATTGAGGTCGATTCCTAAATGGCGCGCGACCCCTTCCACACAAGTGCACTACGACATGGAAGGAGAATTCAACGCTGGGACTAGTGCACTTCATGGACAAACACGCATCCGTTTAGGATACGGCCCGAGCTGGAAAGTGGCTAAACAAGGCTAACGTGACAACATAAAGAAGGCCCGAACTTACAGGTTTATTAGCAACAGGTTCGCGTCAAAACATTATAAATAATTAATATATACTGGCGATGAGTTTTAACTCGGTTAGGAGTTTGAATGGAGATGTAGGAGAGTATTTTTTTTTTTTATTGTTGTTTGGTTGTGAATAGGAAAGTGCAGGGGGTTAAAAAACACCTCATGGCGTGTTCGAAGCGTGCAGCCGTGTGGAGGGGGGAAAAGCACAGAGAAAGAGTAGAAATAAAATATACTCCACAAGCAAAACCCTCTCACCTTCCTTCTTGAGAGGAACAGGCGTCGTGGTCTCTTCCTTCTTCTCGGGAGCGGTGACTTTTCTTTCCTTCTGCGACTCCTTCTTGGGCTGTTTGGCAGCCTGCGCCGCGGTCTTGGCGGCCCCCGGAACGGCCGCGTCCTTCTTCTTGGTCTCGGCCTGCTTTAACACCTCGAACGGATCCTCTTCATCATCAAATAGCTGGTCGAACCGATTGGTTACGACGCAGCCGAAACCTTCTTGCAGATGTCCGGGCATGATGGCGCCCCTTCAGCAGGATTCTCCTCCGATTCTACGAGGCTTGGTGCGAACTTCTCGCTGCTAGATGCCACAAGATGGCTGGAAAGGACCTTCACTTCTCTTCCGGCGCGATAGACATCCGGGGCCTGGCGCGCGGAGGCTCATGGGTTATGTAGTCATAACCAGGCTTAAAGGAAGCCATGTTCTCTCTGTACAGTATTCACCAAAGTCAAGGCAAGTGGTTTCTATAACAACTGGGGAAAAAAATTAAGGAATGTTCACCCAGATTTTTTATTTGTTTGTTTTTTATTTGTTTGTTTTACTTTGTAGCAAATAAACAAATCACAGATATGACACAAAACAATTTTTGGTTTAATAGCTGAACATTTTGGCTTTATGAAACATACCTCAAACAAATTATATTAAATAGTTTTAATTAAAGGCATATTTTTTCCAGATTAAGTAGAGGAAAAAATTATGGAATCACTCAATGTTGAGAAAAAAAATTATGGAATCATCATCATCAACAACAACAACAACAACAATCAGAATTAGTACATTGTTGCTCCTCTTCTGGTTTTTATGGACTTAATTAAAAACAATATTCTCCATCAAGCTGGCTCCACCTTTCTGGAGAAGCGGTTGGCGGATCAGCTTTGCAGGATGGAGCCTAGTCATGGACCGATTCATTTACATTTCCACCATCGGATTGAGATCCGGACTGTTTGCTGGCCGAGTCATTGAGTTGATCTGCCGTTCCTGAAGAAAAGCTTTAACACTCTTTGTTCTGTTGCGAGATGCATTATCATCCTGAAACATGGCTTCATCATCACTAAACCTATTTTCTTTCGATGGAAGGAGAAAAGTGTCCAAAATTTCAGTGCAACCCCATATCATAAACAAGTGGGGAAATATGATTGTTTTCTTCAGGAAGTCATCTTTCTATGTTTCATTAGAACGACACCAGACAAAAGTTCCAGCATCATCTACTTGGCCAATGCAGATTTCTGATTCATCACTGAATATCACTTTCATCCGATCATCCACGCTCCATGATTACTTCTCTTTAGCCCACTGTAACCTTGTTTTCTTCTGTTTAGGTGTTAGTGCTGGTTTTCGTTTGGCTTTTCTATACATAAATCCCATTTCATTCAGCCCATTGCTTACAGTTCCGTCACAAACAACTGACTACGTTTACATGAACAGCAATAATCTAATTATTGACCTTATTCTGAATAAGACAATATTCTGATTAAGGTGTGTACATGAGTTGCTTTTAGAATACTCCTTTCATGTTCCTGTTTTACGTGTTATAGAACATAGATCGATTAACGGCACACGTCATTACGTCACCGCGCCACGCCGTCCGACGTTCCCTCCAGAATTTCACGTATCGACATACAGTTCGTCTTCATTATGGTACTGTGTACAGTTTTGGGTGTTTCATTTTTAAAAGCTTCAAGTGGCGTTATTTATTTGTCATGTTATACATGCAAATAAACGATTGCTTGAAATACATTGAAAGCCAAAATACACGTATTTCACCTACTATACAGTAGGTAAGTACGCGGTTTGGGACGCAGCCGTGCTCTCTTGTTTGCTGTGACACGGTTGAGCGCTGCCGTGTGTGTACGTGTCCTGTGGCAAAATCGAGTGAAAACTCCCACACGACGTTAATAGTGTGATTAAGGTGTGTACATGTCTGTAATACACGTCGATAATGCCACTAAAACAGGAATACTCCACACGTCTTAATTCGATTTGTGTTTACTTCGAGTATGACTTTAGTCGGATTAAGGTCATCAATATTCGCTGTTTACATGCTAGTTTGTTAATCAGAGTATTGTCTTAATCAGGTTCATATCAGATTATTGTTGTCCATGTAAATGTACTGATTCACTCCTGTTTCTATTTGTTTTTCATTTGTTTTGTTGTGCATTTTCTATTTTCAAGGAATATTACTTTGAGTTTTCTATTCTGATAATTTGACGTCTTCCTTGGTCTATTCGTATGTTTTCATTTTATAACCTTCCCATTTTGTTTATACTTGCACCAAATTTGTGTTGTAACGACGTCACATGACACGTCTTGGCCCAAACCTCAGGAAATCCCACAGTAATTTTGAAAAATTGCAAGCTCCTCCGAATGTTGTAGAATTTGCTCGATTTTCCGTTCATTTCTGCGGTCGCAAAATCACGAAATCCTGGAGGCACCGACATTAACCAGTGGACACGCAAACACTGACTACCACACGTGCAAATTTAACGTGACATGCAAATGTGTGACGGTATGTGAAAAGAATGAATCGTGTCAGAAAATCACGTCTTGAAAATAAAAAACTACATGTGATACCATGTATAATAAATGAACTGTGAATTGCTCATGTGAATTTTCTGGGAAGAGAAGGAAAGAAAAGCAAGAGGAATAAAAAAAACAATGAAAGTAATTCAAATGTCAGTAAATCCAGGAATATAGACCCATTACTCTCCTGAGGTGTATTTGCAGTAGGCCAGCTCAGATAGCACATTTTTTTGCCAGCGTAATCATTATCCTTTAATATCACCCTGGAGCCTGAAGGAGAGTTCACCTTCATCACATTCGCTCTATAAAAATGTCTAAAATGTCGAGTCTAATTAGAGAAGCAATGATCGAGTCCTACGCCTTGATGATCTTGGTGATGGCGACGTTTTTTGTGTACTTCTGTGGTATGGTCTGGGCTTTCTGCAACCCGAAACTCAGTGGCGCAGAGGAGGAAGACATCGCATTGGAGTGCGTGAGTGAGACGGGACAGAGTGACGGAGTTTCACTGGAGCTGTGTGTGAGGCATGGAGAGCTGAGAGGCTGTGGAACATACACACCAGGTGGTACACGTGATCGCCCGGTGATGCTGGACATACAGCCCTACAGCGGCTATATTAATTACTTTTATGATGTGGATTAACTGTCACTTTCTTTCAAATCCAACAATTTATCCCAATTTCATGTGAAGTAGTGACAAATATACTGTAACTCCTGAGGTAAGACACCATGTTTGGGACTGTATTGCTATTTAGCATTTCTATTTTATTTATTTAACCTATTTATTTGGATTTTCATGTTTTTTTTCCCTCTCATTTTGTCACGTCGCTAGGTAGCAGACCCTCTCCAAATATCACACTTGCCAAAATTCAGGACCTCAAAAGATCATCAGTGGATACCTGTCTCTTCCTTCAGTGTTGTATTCATAGTATCATTTAATGTTGTGTGCCAATATTTTTACAAATTGCGCTTTGTTCTGTCCCTTGTACTTTTGTTGACTGGTTATAGAAAGGCTATCGTGGTAAAAAATCAATGCTAAATGTAAGGTGTCTCTTCATTCTTATAATACACATCACTTCTTTGACAATAATAGAATGAGAGCATTTTGGAGAGAGTAGAATGAGCTCGGTTTACTCCCATATTCTCCATGTGCCCTTCCGGGTTCTTCGGTTTCCTCCCACCTCCAAACAACATGCCTGTAGATGGACTAGCTATTCAAATTACCCCTAGATGTGACTGAGTGTCTGAATGTGTGTTTTGCGACCTGTGATGGACCAATTCGTGATCTGTTGAGCTGGTAGGATGTGAAACATATATATATATACATCCATCCATCTTCTACCGCTTACTCCTTTTCAGGGTCACCGGGAACCTGGAGCTGATCCCAGGGAGCATGAGGCACAAGGCGGGGTACACCCTGGACAGGGTGCCAGTCCATTGCAGGGCACAATCACATACACACTCACACATCCATTCATACACTACAGACATGCTAATCAGCCTACCATGCATGTCTTTGGACTGGGGGAGGAAACCGGAGTACCCGGAGGAAACCCCTTAGGCTATTCTCTTGAGGGAGAAAGTGCTACCAGCCATTCAGTCATGCTATGCTTCTGAATATAGAATGATATTGTACTGAAACCACAAGGGAGCTAAGAAGGGAGCTGAATTCTGAATATAGAATGATATCATTCTGAATATAGAATGATATTGTACTAAAACCACAAGGGAGCTTTTGTGGCACTTGATGAACTGTTTTACATCTGAGAATTCACCATTTGTGTTTATGGCGGACTTTTAAGGTAAAAGCCAAACCAGACTAATTATGACCCAATTCTCAACCCTATTCAGAGAATATTATGGTCTGTAATCAGTCCATACAGGATTTTGTGGAGTTTTTTTTTTTTGTGATCGTTGCAGCAAAAATGCTTGATTTCACTGCAGATTGTTCCCAAAATTTGTGATGCAACTTGGTTTTAGTGCTTTTTTTGCGGAAAACTACTTGAATTGGCGAAATTGCAATCGTACGAAATTGTCTTTCACAGTGATGTTTGTTGGTAAATGAGACCTTTTAGCTGTACTCATGTTCGACACACTTGAATCGAAGAGGGCTTTGGCTGAATGAGCATTGTGATGATGTCACATGATGCATCTTGGCCCAAATCTGTGGAAAAGCTCCTCTGAATTCTGCAGAGTTTGCTTGATTTTGCATTCATTTCTGCGATTGCAAAATCCTTGAGGGACTCTATAACGTCAGAAGCTAAATTTCTGCTCTAAGTATGAATAAATAGAAAGGCAAACATAAGTAAATCATTATTTACTCTGAGGAATTGTTTCTGTGCTAAATCCAGACTGTAAGCCTTGTAATGCTTTACATACTCTTTATACTCTAGGCTTAGGGATGAATTAATGATATACTGTATATATACACCACAGTGGTGTTGAATTCTCCATTCTGATTGGTCAGAAGATGTTGGTGATTCACATTCTACAACAGCAGCCCTGACAGCTTTGTGTGAAGAGATGCTTATTTATTTACTTATGCTTATCATTTTTTGGATGAAGTCTCCAGTGTCAGTGCTTTGTAACAGTCGAAGCTGTAATGTTAAGTTTTCTGACATCTGGATGAAGAGCTTTGCCGTTTTTAACATCACAAGCTGCATTTTTTATGGTATTGAGAGCGAAAGAGAGAGCGAGGCTGGTGAAGGAGCAGGTGTTTAGGACAGCTATAACACTAGTAACAACAGGAACTAACTTTTTATCATTAAATGTTACTATAAACAGATTAAAAAAATGATCACACGTTCTCTAATTGAAATATATATATATATATATATATATATATATATATATATATATATATATATATATATATATATATATATATATATATATATATATATATATATATATATATATATACAATCGTTGGCTCAATGGTGTTGTATAAGAGCAATACAACACTTCATGTTCTCGGAAAATAATCAACTTCAGGTTGCTAACATCACACCACCCGTTAGTAATTATTTTCCTATAACAGCATGCCTCATCATGTTTATTACTACTGTACTGAAATTACTGCTCTTAAATTCTAAAAGTGAATCGTTACAGCAATAAATAGAAAGGAGTCACATAGAGGTTTAAAAAATATATTTTACTGTTGGAATATTTTAGTGTCTGGTTAAAATGAAACCACATAAGGCACACCTGTATTTCGTATGGTAATCCGTACATGCACAAAAAATAAAAATCGTAATAACTATATTGAAGAGAGTATCTTTCAACTAAACACCACATGGAATCTATATTTAAAAATGTCCATGAGCTATTTAAATGTAAAAGCTTAAATACTTTGTAATTGGTTTATTTATTTAGCATGTTCTACGTCTTCATCTTTCAGTTTCTTTCGCACCGCTTTCTCCATTTCTAGAAGGTTCTCATAGAGTGCTGCGGACGTAGTGTCGTCAATCTCCATCTGAAAATCAACAACCAAAGACAAAACTTCCAAAAAACTGCCAAAATGTGAGAATACAGCCTTTCCATTGGACAAGTGCTAGTTTTTGTTAAGATATCCTGTTATAATGATAAATTCCTTGTTTTCTAAGTATGATGCAGCAGATGTGATAATGTCGATATGGGGTCTGATACAGGACCCACGGTTCTGACCTTGCGAGTACGTGTGTAATTGTTTCCCAGTCCAGAGGTTAAGCTGTGGTATTTGACCATTGGATCCAGTGACTCTGGTTTTTGCTTGAACAGCCAAAACTGCAATACAAAGCACACATGAATACCGACCTTCATACAGAGACAGAACCTCAAATAGCCTCATAAATCAAAATAAAAATACAGATTAAAGTGTTTTTTTTGGGGTACATACCAAAGCCTCAGCCCCGTTATAAGGTGTGAGGGTGAAAGTATTGGTGAAAATTCTTATCTGATGAGAAAGGAGGCGAGAAAAAGAAACAAAAGCAGATATTATATAAGGAGTAAAACAATCGGTGACATGCTGTGATGGGAAAATAATCCACAGTGGGATGGTGCGATGCAGCCTGGCGCACCCTAAAGTGGATAATTTTTCTAGAACAGCATTTCCCAAAGTGTTTTATTCCTCATACACTACAGCAATTTGCCAGCAATTACAATGTTTTATTTATTAATGAACATAGCATTCATTTTAACATATAGAGTTAGATTTAATATTAGTGCACTTTAGTTTCTGTTATCACTCATATTATAGAAGCTGTAAACATATAGCTCATTCCCTCACCAGTCTCTCTTTTTATCCCTCTCTTGAAGGTAATAATCACAGCTCGTCACGTTACTAAGAAACCAGAAAATGCAAAGCCTTCTGTCTTGAAGATTTGCTGCGGTGAAAAACATACCAACTGCTAGAAAGCGCAGACACTGGAGACTCCTTCCGTAAATTTAACAAACGTCTCCTTCACCATATCAGTGATTATATTTGACTTCTGTCAGATAACGAGCTTTTTATGATCCATTTATTATTAGCATTAGATTATGTCGATCGTCTGCCATGCAGGTCCCTGTGAATGAGTTGTTACTATAGAAATGATAATATAAAAAAAAGACTGCTAAGGCTGGGCGATATGACAAAAATATCATATCATGATTCTCAAAGACATTTCTACGATACATGATATGTTTAGTATCACAAAATATATGTTTATGAACAATTTCACAGCAATAATGTAGTGCTGCTTGTGTTTTAAAAGTGATTTGACGTCTACAGGAAAAATCTGAAACAGAAAATTGAACAGTTTACAATTTTAAAGATTAAGTACAAAATATTCATATCGAAGTGGCTGCTTGCATTCGTTTTGTATTTATAAAAAAAAAACATTTAAAAACTTTTCATTTAAAATAATTTTTTAAAAATGTAATAAAAAGATATCACGATATCTCAGCAAAGTATATTGTGACATAATTTATCACAATATTGATATTATCTTCTCATATCACACAGCTCATATCACAAATCTGTGATTTGCCCTGCAGCCAGCACTACTGTCCAAGCATCCGTTACTGAAAATTAATCAACATCTTCTGACCAATTGAGAATTCAATGGCGCTGTGGTATAAATACATGTAGACAACAAGTTATTACAGAGATATCTGAAAACCTACCAGCCACATTATAGGCATGATAAGGGTCCAGATGAAGGAGGGTAGGATTCCATATGTGAGGTTAGTCATCACTAATCCAGGACAGATCACTGATGAGTACAGACCCTGGAGGAGGGAAAATCAGTCTTTGTCAGATGTTGGGGTGTTGAATGATGCTAGCAGGGGGAAGGGTGGCAGTTTAAATACCAGGAGACTGGGAGTTCCTGGTTGGTGCCCTTGCTGTGAATCAAGGTGCTATTATATCGCCATGACTTGAAAGGGTGTCGCACATGGAAGAAGACCTTACCCCAAGACTGAAGTTTGCAGGTGATCACCAGGCTTTTGGAGAAATGTTCTCTGGTCAGATAATACTAAATTTGATCTGTTTGGCCATAATGATCAGCACTATTTATGGAGAAAAATTGGGTGAAGCTTTTAATCCAAATAACACCATCCCAACTGTGAAGCATGGGCATGGCAGAATCATGCTTTGGGGGTGATTTGCTAGAAAAGCACTTTAGAAAATAGATGCCATCGTGACGAAGGAAGATTATCTAGAAATACTGAAGCAACACAAAAAGTTCAACAGAAATCCGCCAGAAAGTTAAAAACTTGGTTGCAACTGAATCTTTCAGCAGGACAATGATCCTAAGAATACCTCTAAAGTTGTAACAAAATGGTTTAAAGACAACAAAGTAAAAGCATCAAAGTGGCCATCACAAAGCCCTGACCTGAGTCCCATGGGAAATTTGTAGTCTGAAAAAGTGTGTCTGAGCAAGGAGGCCCACATTCCTCCGAGTTACACCAGTTCTGTCAGGAGGAACGAGCCAGAATTCCAGCAAAGTATTGTGAGAAGCTTGTGGAAGGCTACCCCGAGAGTTTGATCCAAGTTTCAGCAAATATAAAGCAATGCCAAATGACCTCTAATGGATATAAAGTAGATAGCCTAATTGACTTAACACAGGAAATGTGTCATAACATGAAATGTGTGGAAATGTGAAAAATTCTGTAAGTTTGACTGTCTTTAGCCTAAGTGTATGTACACTTTTAGCCTTAATTGCAAATGCAACTTGATTTACAAAGTAACACTGGTACTATTGCACTTGCACTGGAGAATGTAATGTCATAATTCTCTTCTTCACTTGTAGCCACAATATTTTAAACAATCCGATTATTGTCCGAGTCATACAGACTCAGCATTTTCCCATTACAAGATTACTTAAATGAACAGAAATGTGATTTATTCCAAATCTGTTTTTTTCCCCCCTGCAGTTGTCAGTTTTTATACATGTGTACACACTCACGTCTACTTCCAGTCTGGGAATTGTAAAACAGCAAAATGACAATATCCATGGTGAAATGTATCGAGAACTGAAGAATTCCTTAAAATTGCTCATACATTTACAGCATTTGGCAGACTTACATATATTTCATTTATACAACTGAGCACTTGATGGTTAAGGGCCTTGCTCAAGGGCCAACAGTGGCAGCTTGGTGGTGCTGGGATTTGAACTTCTGGAAACAAGTCCAATGCCTTAACCACTGAGCTACCACTGCCACAGGTAGATTGTGAGTCACTGCACTTCATTCACCTGGCTGTTATAATGGCGGTTCAAGGCCAGGCTCAGCAGGTCAGATGCATATTTAGAGGAGCTGTATGGTTCTACACCTTGCTTGTGCTGCAGGTCATCAAGACTGAAAGCTGAACGGCGTGCATTGCTAGACGAGGTCCAGATCACCTGAGAGCTGTGGCCTGGTTGGCATAACAGGGGCTCCAATTCCCGAACCTACAGTACAACGAGAGAGAGAGAACTAGAGAGTTTTTGCACATCATTGCATGCTCACAAACAAGATCTGGCCTAAACAGGAACCAATGGTGCTTGAGTTTCTATTATAGATTATTTTCCACTGTATAAGTCATTTTATCACTACTAAGTTCAACATGAAACTTGTTTACGTGCATGGGTTTATGTTTATTTATGGGCCAGTATGTCAAAACCATGTCTGCTCTGCGTCTTAACAAAATGGAAGGACACGGGGAATGTGTACGAGAAGAAAAAGAAAGACAGAAGGACAGAAAAATGACCTCATGGTCACCGTGTGTTCCCGATGTAGCAGAAAACCGACACTTCTGTCCTGCAGACTGACTCACTGAATCTACTGCAACTTTAATGCTCATCTGATCCACAGTATCTTCATCACCATCCAGAGATAAGCAGTTCTGTAACTCTGCCTCAACCAGAATGATCAATTCCATAAGAAGAGGTCAAAGGTCAGCATAATAATGAATGAGCCCTTAAATCAGTCCACCAACAGAATGGGGTTCAGGCATCTAAGGAGTTGTTTTAATGTGTTTAACTCGGCTAAATTGAAATGTTATTGCTGACGAGGGAAGGTTTCAGGGTGCACTTAGTTTCAGAGTAAGATATACTGTATCTGGTCGGCCGGGGCGGCCGTGGATCAGGTGGTAGAGCGGGTTGTCCACTAATCGTAGGGTTGGCGGTTCGATTCCACGCCCACGTGACTCCATATGCCGAAGTGTCCTTGGGCAAGACACTGAACCCCAAGTTGCTTTCGATGGCAAGTTAGCACCTTGCATGGCAGCTCTGCTACCATTGCTGTGTGTGTGTGTGTGAATGGGTGAATGAGACACAGTGTAAACTGGATAAAAGCGCTATATAACTGCACCATTTACCATTTAGTCACACGTGTAATATGCCATGACAATATACAGCATATTTAATTTAATGCTAGTGACACTCAGAGAGTGCTATGTTTCATAAGTCAGAGTTGTGTCATATTTGTTGTACTTTGTAAATACTGGATTTAATGCTCTGCAGGATGTTAAAATTTTGTGATACTTTGTATAACTAAACCCTGATTGATACATATTTTTTTTTAATTCGCGATGCAATTTGTGGAGTTTTTTGTGTGCTTTTTTTTTTTTTGCAGAAAACTACTTGAATTGTTGAAATTGCAATGGCACAAAATAGTTTTGCAGGGTCTTTCGCAGTGACATTTATTGGTAAGTGAGACCTTTTAGCTGTTACTCATGTTCAACACGTGAATCGAAGAGGGCTTTGGCTGAACGTGCGTTTGTGATGACGTCACATGACGGGTCTTGGCCCGAATTTGTGGAGAATCAGCAGTAATTATGAAAAACTGCAAGCTCTTCTGAATATAACGCAAAATGGTGAAATCTTGGAGGGACTGATTAATCCATTTCGGTTCCAGGTTGTGACACTACAAAATGTGAAAAAGTTCAAGAGGGTGAATACTTATGCAAGGCACGGTAAATATATGATGTTACTCGTGTAATTACTTTCTGTTTCATATTTAGTAGCCACAACTTAGTTGTTTGTTTTTATTTATTAGCGATAAAATTATCCCATCAGGCTTTAATTTGTAGTTAATATTCCAGTGCATGAAATAAAATTGTGAGCATCCAGAAAACAGGGTAATAAGAAATGAGACAGGGACACGTTCCCCAACGAAACATGCCCTGTTATGCTTACAGTCATTTTATGATTTGTTGTATGAGACCCGCAGTACAATGGACATGATAAAATATTAATTTTCACTGTTCGACAAAGCTGTCATAAAATTTCATCTGTTGAAAACTACTCACCAATAAGAAGTGACCGAACAGGTTGGTAGCAAACACTTGCTGTAGACCATCAGCTGTGATGCTGTCTTTCTGTGTCAGTAGCCCTTCTCCCGTAGAAAACATGTGCATTGCTTTACTGTGAGTAAATCACAACCATACAAATAATTAGAACGCTATTAAACATATGAGAGTACAGTTTTCGAATACATTTGATACCTGTATAAAATATTGTACGACATCTTGCTTTGTTATTAATGGGTTCTAAACTCCAGCTGTTGAATGACTGAATCTGTTTACTGACTCTGTTTACGCTGTTGATTAATCTTCTATAACAGCAGCTCTGGCAACACTCATTCTAATACATTATCATTTCAATAGCAACAACTTGCACAGGAACTTGTATAGTGACCGGTCGACGCGATCTAAAAATAATAACAGATTTTAAAAAGTGTTTTATTTATTTAACACATTGTATAATCGTTGATTTCTGACAGGAGACGTTTATTTAACGTTTAAGGAAGGAGTCTCCAGTGTCAGGACAATGTAACAGTAAGTTTTCCACCACCGAAAAGTCTTTCGGAGAGAGCAGTTTGCGCTTTCTGGTTTCTTTTTTTCCTTTTATTTTCTTTTTGTGGTGGTATAAGAAGAATAAAAAAAACTTGTGAGATGTGCTGTTATTGGAAATTAAACCGCTTTGGTAACATACAAGCATAGCTAATATTGCGAAAATAATGAACAGCAGGGTGGTGTGATGTATATGCTGACGTGAAGTACTTCACTTCACATTATCCCGCATCACACCACCATGTTGTTGATTATTTTCCTACAATAGCATGCCCCAAGAGTTTTATTCTTTGTATATTATAATATTAGGCATACTGCCATCATAATGTACAGCAATATAATCACATCATGCTATTTCTCTCCATGTAATGCTTCTCTACTGCACTGATGAACATATACAGAGAAAAGTGTGCAGGATCTGTACCCAGAAAACAGGCCTTTATAGAGAGCCCTGAGATCCACCTGCGGACTAGGCATGATCCCAGCATTAAGGTAGAGGTAGTCAATCCTGTTATATCTGTTACAAAAAAAAGCTCAGAATTAATAACCATTCAAATAATCTGATCATTGGAATGAGAGTGGGAACTGAAAGGGCACTACAGGACTACACTACAACTTTTACCTCTGCCGAATCTCCTCGGCAGCTCTGAGGATGGAGCGCATGCTGCCCACGTCTAGCCGAACGAGAGAAACGTGGGCTTTAGGGTGGGAGATGAGCAAGGACTGACGGGCCGTGGCGGCCTTCTGCTCATTCCTGCAGGCCAGACACAGCTGCAGCTGAGCATCGTCGCTCAGGAGACGCTCACACAGGGCCAAGCCGACGCCACTGCGCACACACACACACACACACACACACACACACACACACACACTGAATTAAGTGTTGAGCAGTTTTACAAGGAATGTGTGTGTCTGAGGAGTATTAGACAGCAGCACAACGCTTCCAGAGGCATTTTAGGGTACCTTCCTGACTCACTCACACACACACACACACACACACACACACACACACACACACACAAATTGATGGCATAAGGAAGAGCTGGAGGTGGACTGGAAGGCAAATGGGGACTCAGGTGAACCATGGCTAGATCAGGAGGATAAACCAAATATAAATTGGACCATGAGGGGCTAAGGAGGACCAGGATGTACAAACACACACACACACACACACACACACACACACACACACACACACACACCTCTTCCAATAATGTTCAGTATTATAACAAATATTAAAATGCAGTTAAGCATCTGAGCATCTGCAAAACAAAATATCATAATGCTTTTAAGTTAATCATTAGATAATCATTAATAATTAAATCAATAATTAAAATTATACGGGTTCTCATGGATATATTATAATTGTATAAAAATACAAAGGTTCTTAAACAAACATACCCTTAGAAATGATTTTGGTAATTCTGTCTGCAATTTGTTTCTATTTTTTATTTGCCACATATTCTGCTTCTTTTTTCTTTTCTTTTCTTTTTTTTTTTTTTTACAACCATAATAAATAAATAAAAGTTTTCCTTCACTATATTAAAAGCACGACATATTCCAAAATTTATGCACACACACACACACACACACACACACATTACATTAGTAATTTAGTAATAATAAAGTGTATCTTCATTACATATATATATATATATATATATATATATATATATATATATATATATATATATATATAGACTTCATTATTACTAAATGACTAAGTAACGAGTAGTGTAAACTTGTAAAGTGTGTTTCTTACCTGTTTGCACCGGTCACCAGAACAACCCTCACCATCCTTGCCATTCAACACACTGACAGCAGCTCACACTGTCCGTCAATACTGCCGCTGGTTTGTACTTCCGGTATTCGCACCGCCTCTATGGTGTGATTGGATGTCATAACGGCATCAACCAATTACATTTATCCACGCCCTGACGTAATCACGGTATTAGCCAATGGCGTTGAGGCTGCAGTCAGCCCAGCAGTGAGTGCGAGCTGTTATTTGATAGCGGTGTTGATGAGCAGAGGGGACGCAGACGAAGGTGGGATAAGTTACCAAATTCAACATTAAATTCTAATTTATTTCAACTTACAGTTCTTTATATACAAACAAAGCAATGTAATTTGGAACCGGATGAATAGAGAAGATGATTTTATAGAAGGAATCTTTCTGACTGGGTGAAATCCATGCTTTCAGATAAAGAATGTAAACAAACAAACAAACATGGAGATTTACTTATAATGGGTACATTTTGTTTTGGGTAACATGTTTTGTTCCAGAAGTGTAAAAAAGCTATTTAGAGTCCATTGTAAATTAGATAGAGGGAATAGAATAAAATAAAAAACACATTAACTGTAAAATAATAGACAGAAGGAAAAGAAAAAAAAAAAAACTTATTTCAGGTATATGGTGTGGGACGTTTATTTTCTTTTATATTCAATCTCTATCTTAATCTTGACTATGAAATTCTTTAGAGTCCATTCTAAAATGAAGAGGGAATGTTAAATAAATAAAAGTAAAATAACTAAATAAAATCAAAACCACACTGATTGTGAAATTATAGACAGGGGTAAAAAGGAGAAAAAAAACATTTCATGTCAATATCATATGCTGTGTTAATTTTATTTTTCCATTTGGAGAAAGCAGGAGTTGGTGAAAATATATTTGATATAATAAAATAATAAAGCAATAATCAATCATAACATTAGACATACATGGACACAAAGAGTCAAGACACTAACACTAGCCCAACAGTAGCTGGGGCACAGTTAAATAACAAACAGGATGTTTATCATATAAGTAGAGAAAACTGGTTACTGTTATGTGTGAACCTCTACGTCAAACCTTTCACTGACAATTACACCAAAAATCCAACTGACCAGACCGAAGGCCATCTAAAACCAACCTACAACACAACCCATGTCATACACGGAGCAATAAACACAAACATTACATTTTAGATCATCCTTTATATTAATTACATCTAAATCTAGATGAGAAGCAACATCACTGTTTAATACAGTATACAAACTGATCTTTGCATGTGCAGCGCTTTTAGCATCCCACATCACTTCCCGTATCCATAGCAACTCCATCAAAGCAATCTCTACATTACGAATCCAGTATTTACCCAAACAGCTTTTTAAATTTCAGCTATTTACAAGCACTTATTATTTATACATTGTTTATACCAAATATATAATACGTTCAAGTTAACATAAAAGGGAAACGTAGCTTATATTTTTTCTTATATAACATTAATTTGGTATTATTTGCTAAAAAATTGTTTGCATAGTTATCATGACATACCTAGATACAAAATATAAAAACATATCAAATAAAATAAAATAAAAAAGAATAGATATATGGTGAAATGATAACATTAAAAAGCAAAGAGAAATGAATGGCCTTAAATTGGCATCTGACACAACAGATCATCATCCTAATTAATGTAAAAAATAATAAGAATAACTACTTTTACTTCACACATGGAAGCATTAAATGCCATCCAAAAGGTGAAATAGAATAAAAACTATAGTGTAATACATACAGATACGAACACAATAGTTTTCACATAATTGAACACACAAAAACTTTCGGCAAAATCACATATTTGCAAAAAAATGACAAATCTAAAAACTAAAACATATCAACATTGGTATTTTGAAAATGACAGGTCCACGCATGCTTGGGTTTTACCCACTTCTTTGAAAGTGGTTATTAAGTGTACGAAAGAGCCTTTTAAACTGTTTTGTATAATCATCGCGATACTCTCTTGACGACTGATATGAACATAAATTTGACCAAAAAAAAATTACAAATCTGACTTATTTTAAAAAAGAAACTGAAATTCTTATTTACATTCAAGCTGTCTTCTGATTTAAGATATTGGAAGTAAAAAAAAATATTAAACGTGTTCTTGTGTCATTACATTTCTACTTCTTTTCTTTTATTTAATTGCACTAAATTAACTTGAAATGAAATGTATTCAATTTAATGACTATATTGTTTTGAGCTTTTTTTTTTGAGTGAGGAATGAACAAATGCCAAAACAAAAGTAAAAATAAAACAAAAAAACAAATATCAAATCATTTTTCTTGATCAAAAGTGCCTGAACTCACTGCTACATTTTAGCCTCATAATCGTCTATGTCTATGTATGACGATATATATATTCCCATGTTGGCTTTACTCAACTGGGTACCCTTTTAAACCACTGTGTGTGTGTGTGTGTGTGTGTGTGTGTGTGTGTGTGGTTTGTCTGTCCTGCTGGCACAATAAAGCGTCTCTGGAAGTGCTGCTTTTGGCACAGGTGCAGACATTAAGGCGTATTCTCCAGCAGTATTCGATGGATCTCCTGGAAAGACGGCCTCTCTTTGGCGTTCCTGTGCCAGCAACTCAACATGAGCTTGTAGACGGGGTCGGGACACATGGGCGGCTGCGGCAAGTAGATCTGGGAACAAGAGTGTACTCGTGAGTGTTACAGATTAAAAGCGAAATCAAGATTTAAATGATCAGTTTAACTGGAAAAGAAAAACGTTGTCTTTATATCAAATGTGTTGGAGATTTAGACATGCCGTCTCGCACTATGCTAACTGTAGTCTTTAAACATGCATTTGTTAGATACATTACTCTTGTAGCCACTGAAGCAAATTTCAGACACTAAAAATGACTTGTTTGATAGACTACATTTGGGGACACACAAGTGGGAAACTGTGTGAGAACAGCTTTAAACATGTTCTTGAAAGTTTTAAATGATGTCCAACCCATGCACATGTCAGTATAAAATCCAGTTATTTTACATTGATATGTGGCTATTATATTAGTAGAGCCATATATAAGCAGAAAAATGCAGGGATATAAATAAACCTTCATAAATAAGCAAATATTTTATTTATTGTGTGATTCAATTTGTGCCTTGTAATGTAGCATAATAGACAGAAACTATGCTAACAGCATGCAATAATATCAAAATCACAACTGTCAACATATTAGACTAATAATTTTTTTACGTAGACAGAGTAATATCCTGTAACCTGCATGTGGTCATGTGCTCAATAATCTAAGCCTAATAATAAACAGATTTCAAGATGTGTTGTTACAGTTGTGCTCATAAGTTTACATACACCTTGCAGAACCTGCAAAATGTTAATAATTGAAAACACAAATAAAAGGGATGATAAAAATTGCATTTAGTTTTTCAATTAGTTCTGCCCTGAAGAAGCTATTTCACATAACAGATGTTGACACATAGTCCACAAGACACAATAATAACTGAATTTACACACGCTCGATTCTTAATACTGTGTGTCGTTACCTGGATGACCAACGACATGATGTTTTTATGTTTTGTGAGAGTTGTTCATGAGTTCCTTGTTTGTCCTGAGCAGTTAAAATGCCCACCATTCTTTAAAAAAATCCTCCAGGGCCTGCACATTCTTTACTTTTCCAGCATCTTCTGCGTATTTGACCCCTTTCCAACAGCGGCTATATGATATTGAGATCCATCTCAGACAACTGAGATGGATTAAGAGCCGGGGGGGGGGGTGTAAACTTTTGAACAGAACGATCGGTGTAAATTGTTAATTGTAAATTGGTGTAAATAAAAAACAAAATATCATTTTTATGGTCCCTCTTGTTTTATTTTAATTATTAACATTTTGCCGATTCTGCAAGATGTATGTAAACTTACGACCTCGGCTTTATTTAACAAAGAAAGACATCTAATTTCACATCTGTTGGAAGGAGTCTCCAGTGTCAGAGTTTTGTAACAGTTGGAGGTAAAGCTGTTAGCGCGATATAACTTCCCAGACTTTCTATATCATTCGATGTGACTATAAACCGATAAAAATTACAATGTGTCGCTCTTTAATATGAATTTATTAAGAATAAGGTCATAAGTGTTCACAAAAGGCTGTGGTGTAAGAAGAATAAAACACTTTGGTATGTCAATCCATCCACTTTCTGTACTGCTTATACTACACAGGGTTGCAGGAAGTCTGTCGCCTATCCTAGGAGACTTGGGGCACAAGGTGGGGGACACTCTGGACGGGGTGCCAATACATCGCAGGGCACGATCGCACAACGGACAATTTGGAAATGCCAGTAAGCCTACAACATATGTCTTTGTCTTTGGACATGCATTGGAATCAAACCCCTAACACTGGAGTTGCAAGGAAATGTGCTAACCTCTAATTATAGGTTATAGTAACTCTATTCCATGCTGGGCCGCATCACACCACCCTGTCATTGACTACTTTCCTATCACATCATGCCCTGACGTGTTTATATAGCTCATAATAGGAAATATTCGATACATTTGCCTTTATTCAACACATGTTAACTGATAAAATGATCTATTTTGCAGTGATATTTTACCTAGAAGATTAGAGTGATTGAAGCTTGGTGTGTAATTATGGTATTTATGAACAGTCTGTTCAGTATTGGCCTTGGGTATATACTTAAAACTAAGGTATTTAAAGCAGTTTGGGTTTTATTGCCATATTTTGGTGTTGACGTAAAGTAAATGCGGAGTTCAGCAACACAAGGGTGTTAACAGTGACATCATTGCGCCGCAAGTAGATATTGACCCGAAAACCTTGCATGCTATTTATCTCTTCACAGCCGTAGCTCGTCTACCTGTCGCCTCTGGTCCCGGAAGAACTCGCCCGTGTTTTCAATGACCTGCTCATCTGAGAGCTGTGAGTACGGTTGCTCCTTGCAGAATGTCAGCGTCTCCCAGAGAGTCACACCGAACGCCCAAACATCACTGGCGGTAGTAAATTTACCCTGTCGAGGACATTTAAACACAGTTCATTAGCTTTTAATCTACACGATAATGACTTTGCATGTGAGAGCAAACTGGTTTATATTTAGAATCTCACCAGGAGGATGCTCTCCCAGGACATCCAGCGGATGGGTAGCACAGCCCGGCCCTGGATGCGATAGTAATCTCCGCTGTACAGGTTCCTGCTCATGCCAAAGTCAGCGATCTTAATGGTATAGTTCTTGCCCACCAGGCAGTTTCGGGTGGCGAGGTCTCGGTGCACAAAGTTCAGTGATGAGAGGTACTTCATGCCTGAAGCGATCTGGGTGGCCATGTGCTGCAGGTTACTATAACTAAAGTCAGTTATAATAATACAGTGTTGGTATAAGTGTACCCTTTTGGAGGGGAAAAATCGCATACATTTCATATGTAATTAAGTGAGTATTATATGATCAGGTGAAAAAAAACATGAAACTGCACTTGTGACTGACATAATGGGAATAATATGTGAAAAATACATCAATAAACATCTAAAAATAAATGAATCATGTGTAAACGTGTAAACCCTGTGAACGTTGTGACGATTCAGTTCATGTGTCTTTTCTATCGGTGTACACGTAAAACATTATCAGTTCCATTATAAAGGTTGAATGCAGATGTGTACCTGACTGTTGGTGCGTTGCTGAGAAGGGCGATCATGCCCTCTGCTTCATGACGGGACAGGAACTGGTTGAGGTCCCCGTTCTCCATGTACTCAGTGATCATGCACAAGGGGTCCGAGCTCATGCACACCCCTAGCAGCCGGATGATGTTGGGATCTTTCAACCGCGACATTATTTTTATCTCTTTCAAAAAGTCATTTCTGTTAGGGACAAAAAGAGATGTTGCTTGAATAATAATGACAGCAAGTCAAACGTGAGACGTGACATGATAGACGAATGATAGACTTCTAGATGAAGAAATGTTCGTTCGTCTTGGATAGCAATATTGTCATAAGAAATTAGAATAACTGCTTTTTACCTGGCATTTTTATTTGCATCAGCTCGTAACATTTTTACAGCCACAAGTACTGTTTGATTCTCACTGACGTCAAATGAGAAGTCTTTAGCCATGAACTCCTCCATGTCTTCTGCTTCACAAAGATGCACCTATCACAGATTGACAGTGATTATGTTTACTGAAGAACCATGAATTATGAACACGACTGAGAAAACACACATTTCCTTTAGAAAAGCAGACAACACACTGACAGCACATTTATCTCGAGTCATTCAGGCTCTTGGAACTGACCTCTCCGAACTGGCCCTCTCCAAGCTTCTCCTTAAACGTGAACAGTTTTCGAGGAAATTCTTCTATAGGGATGTCCTTTCCTGACAGAAGGTCCATAGTGACAGCTGGCACTGCGTAGGTGTTTCCTCCCGTTACTCCTTGCAGATTGACGATGTCAGCCTCGGCGTAATGGGGAACTCCTTCTTGAGTGTTGGACTGAGGGGACTTGGATGCTATAGTCATGTGAAAAAATAAGTACACCTCATGGAGATTGTTGGTTTTTTTCACATATTTGGTTAAGCAAACATTTGATCATTTCTGAAACAGTGCCTATTAATAAAGTTGATATACTTGAACAAAACCACAAGGAAAACAAGCTTTTTCAATCATTTATTCAACAGAAATATCAATAGATATTTCATGATATTCTTCTGTGGAAAAAGTAAGTACATCCTTGGTCTCCGAAGCTAGTATTACCCACTTTAGCTGAAATAACTTATTGTAGGCGTTTTGTATCATTGTCCACGAGGCTTGCTGGAATTTTTGACCACTCTTCTATGTTATATTCTTTCAGTTGTAAGATGTTTGAGGGTTTTCTTGCATGTCCTGCCTGTTTCAAATCCCCAACAACATTTCAATGGGATTCAAATCCGGGCTTTGACTAGGCCATTCCATAACCCTCCATCTCTTCTTTTTGAGCCATTCCTTGGTGGATTTGCGAGTGTGCTTAGGATCATTATCCTGCTGAAAGGCCCACTTTCTGTTCAACTTCAACTTTCGGACAGACGGCCTCACATTATCTTCAAGCAGTCTTTGATTTGATGCAGATTTCATAGTTGAATCAATAAATGCAAGCTGTCCAGTCCCTGAGACAGTGAAGCAACCCCAAACCATAACATTTCCATCACCGTGCTTCACAGTTGGTATGAGGTGCTTCTCCTGAAAAGCTGTCTTTGGTCAGCGCCAAACATGTCTGCTGTTACTGTGACCAAACAACTCTGTCTTTGATTCATCTGTCCAGAGCACATTATTCCAAAAGGCCTGCTCTTTACCTATATGCTCATTGGCAAACTGTACTGTAGTCCTGCAAAGCCTTTTTCCTAGCATGCCTCACACGCAGGCCTAATTTGTGCAATCTATTTTTGATTGTAGAAGAATGCACTTTGACACCAACAGTTGCAAGACTTATTATCATTTCCTGTGATGAAATTTTGGGGTTCTTGGAGATTTCTTTTCAGAATTAAACGTTCAACGGTTTCCACAGGTTTGGGCCAAGATGCGTCATGTGATGTCATCACAACGCACATTCAGCCAAAGCCCTCTTCAATTCATGTACACTGAACATGAGTACAGCTAACAGGTCTCATTTACCAACAAACATCGTTCAAAGACCATGCAAAACAATTTAGTGCAACTGCAATTTCATCAACTCGAGTAGTTTTCTTCAAAGAACCCACAAAAAACTTGCATCGCGACATTTTTATAAAGCCGCAACATCAAGCATTATTGGCTGCAACAATCACAAAAAAAACCTCCATGAAATCCTGTATGGACTTCATACCACCGTTATATTGTACATAAGCTGCTGGAATAGTCCAAGTTGTAATTATCACATTAACAACTTGATATTTGTTTAACAATATGCCTTCTACCCCCATTACTCAACATGATTATGATACTGTCCTCTCCAATCTCCATGCGGACTTTAAAGGGAAAATACGGTTAATTAATTAATAGTGGCATATTTACTATGTATTTAATATTGGCCTCAAATGCCATTCCATTGATTATTTACCACATATTTACGAGCCAAAGCGTGAACTTCAGAATACTGATGTGTACAGTTTCAGTATAACCTTCTCACTGTACACTCATTACTCAACTCTGAATACGGCCCTCTATCTTTAAGTCAGGAATAAACAATATAAACTATTACACACCTTTATATTTATTGTTTAAATGCTTGCCGTTTTAAATTTGTGTTATTTAGTCGTGATATTTAAAAAAAATATTTAGTAACTGAATACTATATCTTCCCATAGATATTCATTACATGTAGGTCTTAAGTTTGATAAAACGTTGGATTATTCTTTTAATTAACAGAACTCACCAGTGTCCTCTGAGACCTGGGAGACGTCGGGCAGCTTGCGGACGAGGCGTGAGGGCTCCTGGTAATCTGCTCCGAGCGGAAAGATGCGCTCGTAGGTGGAGCTGGACTCCGGCTCGCTGGCTGCTGAGGAGGTCAGGTTGTTGTTACAGCTGAAGGCCTCACTCTGGATTGACAGACTGGCAGTTAGCTCATCGTCAAGCATCCTCCGAGAGACCTAAAAAAAAGGAGGAACCGTGAAGGATGTCAAAAACGCAGAAAGCATTTATAGTGCAGCAGGTGTGCAGGAACACTCCTCCTCCCTAGATTACATTCAACTGGGCAAACTTTTATGAAGTGTATTAATGGATACCTCAAGCATTTCCGAGCATATTTGTCTGAAACATTCTGTTTCTACAATAAATTTTTACTACATCTACAATTCTTATTAAAGTACACTTCAGTGAGATTCCTCAGAATGATATATACAGTAGCTACACCTGATATATAATATTATTCATACATTATTGGCTTAATTATTAGACTAGTAAGTAAGTGGTAAATAAGTAATAGTATAGCGCAATACAAATATTAATTAATATTTATTCAAATAAAAATGACACACTAAGGTAGGTTTATATGTCATTGGGTGGAAGTCATGAGGTCTCATTTTTCATGTAGGTCTTTAAATGTACAGAAGAAGGTATGAGTGTGGACATGGAGAGGAACTGTATTCCAGTTTTTGGGCTGCATCACTGAAAACCCTGCCTCTTGAGTGAGTCAGAAGAACTGAAAAAAAAAATAACTAAGAAATAAGAATCATTAATTGCACAACAGATCTCACCTTCTCCAACACCTTCTGCCAGACCTGTCTCCAGAGTATGATGATGATGATGGCCACCAAGATGAAGATAATGGCCACCAAACAGCCGATCAGAATTCGAGTGTTGCTGTCGTCTACTTTGTGAACGGGGTTATCCCCTGAGGAGGGGATACAAAGTGAAAAGAAGCTTTAGAGTTACGAAGCACTAAGCTGGGGTGAAAGATTTATTGGCTCCATTGACTTTATTGTGTTTGAGCACAAAGACTTGATTAGAAATGTTCAGCAGGAGGTCTAACCTGGTGGGGGGTTGGGTGGAGCACTGGGCATGGGGGGGGGCAAAGTTGTGTTGTACATTGCTGTATCTGGAATAGCAAGTGAAGTCTATTAATGTGGAATAATAATGAATCAATTATATCCTCTTTTATTTTTTGGTTACACTGAATAGTTCAACAGTTTGCCACTTATGCTGAGTATATGAAAATCTGTGCTAAGAAAAATGCACATTTGAGGACATAATGATTTTGCTATTAGTAATTGCTAATGGAAAAGATTATTGTCAGTGAAGTATCCATGCTAACCTGATTGAAAGGTGATCTCACTGAACAACATCCACATGTCAGAAAAGTAATACTGACACTTGATGGCACTAGCCATGTGGTTTTGGAGCGAGACCGTAACGAATCGAGCGCTGGGGTCGACGTCGTCCAACACAGGACTAAAAGACACGGGTGTCGGCTCCCAGTCCAAGTCCGAGCGGAAATAACACACCACCTTCTGGAAGACCTTCACTCTCTGAGAGAACATGTTGTTGCAGTGCACCTGAAATAAGCACCGAGGGAAAAACAGAGAAAGATAGACATTCAGGTGTAGGAATAAATAATAAGAGATATAATCAGATATAGTCAGCTCCTGAATTATTCATCAAAATGAGAAATATAATGAATAACATAATGATATGGAGTGAAATAGTTTTAACGAGACTTCAAAAACAAGTGACACTTTATGCAAATCACTGGTCTAAAAATGATTGGCAGGTTTACAATGACTATTTCTGATTATGTCTGTCTGACGCTATTTTCCTCTCTTTAACTATTTTGACTATATTTTCTTTACAGCACTACAACACTGTAAAGCACTGCAAGCTTCATTTTAAATCGATGAAAGATGGTATATAAATAAAGATATTTATTAATACTATTATTTTTGATGAAGCCTTGTCTGGAGAGAATAACAGCACTAAGTCTTTTCATATAAAGTTTAAAATCTTGGAGAGCGTCTCGGCCCTGCAGAACATTTTAAGGTACTTTACGTTCTGTGATGCTGATCTTCAAATCCAATCACAGAGTTTTAAACCAAGAGAGTTCTAAGAGGACTGAGATTATTGGAAAACGTCAGTGACCTTCAGCCACTCCTGCATGGGTTTGGATGAAACCTGGCATACGCTTAAGGCTTAAATATCCTGGTACTTAGAATTCATGACGATTCACAACCGTGAATGGGTTTTACATTTCTACTCTAATTCACATCACTGTGTCTTTTCTTTTCTTTTTTTTTTTTTTTTTTTTAGACAAACACCGTTATTAAAAAGATTTGAATATTGAACATAAAACATGGAAAGTAAATTTGTTCTCTAGTTGTTTGGATCATTGAGTGTAATATTTATTTAATATAATTATTTATGCCCATTCTCTTGAAAGGTGTCAACAATTCTGCAGCTTACTGTATTTTCAGTTATAGCAAAATCTGATCAGCTAAAATAAAAAAATAAAATAAAAAAGATGAAACACTGGGAAATATGACATGGTCTTACTACCTTCATAGTGGTGAAGTTGCGTGTTCGGTCAAACTCAAACATGATCTCTACATATCCATTGGGGAAGCTCTCGTTGGTCCAGCCCACATAGTCATAGCCAGGCCACACATGACTGATAGTAAAATCATCCAGACCACACATACCATCCGTCAACTGGCCCAACCCTTCTGTCATACTGCAAAGAGAGTGAGAGATAGAAAGGTTGATGCACAAAGGATTCTTTGGTACGTTTACTACACAGTTATGTCCATATTTATCCTCCCGTTCAGCAAATGTATGTGTAAATTATCTATCTATCTATCTATCTATCTATATCTATATCTCTATATATATATATATATATATATATATATATATATATATATATATATAAAACTGTTTCTTACATGTACATTTATGGCATTTGGCAGACGCTCTTATCCAGAGCGACTTACATTTATCTCATTTATACAACTGAGCAATTGAGGGTTAAGGGCCTTGCTCAAGGGCCCAACAGTGGTAGTTTGCCAGTGCTGGGGCTTGCCCTCCTGACCTTCTGATCAGTAACCCAGAGCCTTTAACCACAGACCCACCCCTGCCCCAGAGATTTTGTAGGTATCATCGATACTTTTACAACACTGACGCTCCCTGATGTTTCTCAAAGTATTCAGTAGCTGATTAGATGTTAAAATATATCAAAACTGAGGTGGACAAATCTTGGGTGCCTGGGACAAGCAGATTTCACGTCTGGGATATTAGTTTATTTTGTGATTGCGCACTGGACAAATAAGTTCAACGAGCAGAAAAAGACTCCTTACTGACTTTCAATACTGAATGTATTGTAGTTATGTTCAAATCGAATGTGCTTCATGATGCTACAACACACCTTAAAGAACATGCTTCCAAATCCCACCACCTGCTGCACGACACACATCTGACAGTAGAACTAATTTTTTTTTAAACTAGGTAATTAATGAATAAGCAGCACACCTGGAATTTTTACACATTTCTGTACTGACTACCTGCATTTTTGCTGTTAATGTACTCATAAAAATATCACTGTATTTAATTTCTTGTCATCACTATCCTTGTTACCTGGCTGTACCGTAATAACTGCTGTGGCCATATATGGTATATAGGGCTAATCTGCTGCATACTATGTTTACATTCACAGCATTTTTATTGTACTGTTATTCTTTTGCACTACCTGTTATTTCCAACACTTCCACACTAGAACTGTGTACTGGTCGCCGCTACACTGTCACTTACTGTGCCTACTGTCCTGTTTTTAGTAGTTCCTGTACTGTCTTGTGTTGTTAGCACGTGTTTTCACATGCGCTTTATGTAAAAATGGATAGATCTTATTTAGTTCTGAGTCGTCTCATGTGGTTGAAATGACAATAAAGACACTTGACTTGACTTGACATGCCAGTCGGTCTTTTCAGAATCAGGAACAGGCAGGTATGTGGAAAATTATCGAACAGTTAAACATATCAAGAGACAATAAAAATTAGACTCATTGTATATTTTATGTGAAGGTGCAGAGAACATCACACTGACTTGCTGACTTTTTGTTTGCAAACATGAAGTGGTACATGATTGTATATTTGTTCGTTTCGCTGTATTAATCTGTAGTAATGCATTTAACTAGCTAACTAGCTCTACCATTCAGTTTCAAGACAACCAAACATGGAGCTGGCAGCGAATTGCAACTTAACGCTTTTACTTGCGCGGTTGTCTAGCTAACACATTCATGATTTATCCTCCCTTACATTTCGACACATTTTCCTCTCTTCTCTATGTTGAATCATTTCTTTCTGAAGATGTTAAATACAAGTAGTATTAAATGATCAATTTTACACTGTGGTTTTGCTGGCCATCTGTTAGCAAACCAAGATGCAGTCATACAGATTGTGTGTTGTGAAAATGCCTTCCAAGTATCAAGAGGTAATATTTTTTGGCTATAATTAATAGTTCTCTACAGTACACTGAGTTCAGGAGGAAATGTGTGGCCACAAGAGGGCAGTACTGTTTTAATAAACACCAGAACCTTCCCTAACACTCAAAGAGAGGTGTTTCATTAAGCGGTTTAATGACTGTGACAATGTGGGGTGTACTTTGAGGTATTTTGTTTATACACACACACACACACACACACACACATGCAAACACACTGTCATGGAAGTCATTGTTCAGGAAGACACAATTTTAGAAATACACACATGCACACACTCATGGAAAGCATTATTTAGGAAGACATGAGTCAAATCCTTCCATGAGCATTGAAACCACCTTCATCATCTCTGTGTCTTGCTACAGTCATGGCAACCAATAACACTGGGACTCTGGTTCTTCTTCATTCTAAGTGTATTAAAACCAATTTCCCTTGTCCCAAGCTTTCAGTAAACCACACAGAGTTGTTTCAAACAAGTTAGCGTGGGAGGACTGCAACCCGCAATATACACACACATATTAAACACAAATGCTGGCTTGGAATAAATAAATAAATAAATATATATATATTGTTTATAGGCTCGGAAATGGAGACATGTTGTTCTTCCTGTTACTGTTACAAGCTCAAAATGGACAATTGTATTACAATCTGTTTGGCTTGAATTAGATTAAGCAGGAAGTAGCATTGTACAATTCCTTCCTGAGACCAAAGCTTCTCTTAAGGGACAAATTTTATTGAACTGACCTGTAAATTATGGCACCGTCATACACAGAGTCATTGAGGTAAACCTCCTGATCATTGAGGATCATCTCCTGGCCGAGCGGAGCATTGTACGACACCAGACCATCTGCAAATAGACAGAGAACAGTGATGGAAAAGGAATCATAATTATTTTAATAGGTAAACAGAAAGCATATTGGGGTTTTTTTTAAAGACTTTGGGGAAATCATTGGAACCTTTAAAAATGATGAATTAAAAGCAGCTTTTACAAATCACATACAACTAGTTACATAACAATCTTTGGCTGTGATGTCTGTTCATTTTCCACATAAATATATATATAAATGTGCGACTCAAATATTTGTCAACCCTGTTACTCATGCTATTCACAAAGCTAGTAAAGAAACCGTGTAAAAATGTAAGAATGTTGTGTTGAGATGGTTTATTGCATCTTTTAAATGGTTAGCTACACATTTTCTTAGAGTCTTAGACATCTGAAAAATGATTTAGTTTCATTTTTAAGAGGTACCTAGACTAAATGGAACCCCAGTCATGGACCCACCCACACACTATTTAAAGGTTAAATCCAGGACCATTAAGAGTTCTTTGGTTTGTCCGAAGAGCCCACAATGGTTCAAAGGCCGTGTGATATTTCATTTATATTTCTCAGCTGTTTGATAAAGGTGTTTAGTACATATTTTAAAAAAAAGTATATATTTGAAATAATAAATTCTGAAAGTCCTTCATAATAATGGTCTACATTACAATAAATAAATAAATAATCAACACAAAACTTCACAGCAAAATACAGATTAATCTTCATGCCAAATTTGTAATTTATTGTTTTTTGCTGACTGTGAAACGTTTTTTATTTCTGTCCCAAAAAGAGAACATGGTTATTCTGTAAGCTCCAGTTACATGGAATATAATTATATAAAGCAGCGTGTATCTTTCGAAGGTCAATGTCCATCTTTTGAATAAATCTGCCATGCATGTAAAATAGACCTATTTAATCAAAATATGTTGGTCAAAAACCAGGGGTTTTGTCCCAGACCAGGACATTATGACCTCCACTGACCTTCTAATGCCACATAGATGTGATGTTTGGAGCCTTTATTATTATTATTTTTTAAATAAACAGCAAATATGTTTGTCTTCTTATACTGTCCACTTCTCTATATAAAACACAATGATGAGTAGCCTTTTTTTTTTAATCGCTGTTCACCTGAACCCTTGAGCTAAATGCTAAACTGCAATAAGGAAGTAACTATAATAAAATAATATGGAAGGGAATTTCAAGGGGATGTCAGTGAAAGGGAATAAAGTTACTTGGTATGCATTGGAGATATCATGGGAGACCGCTGGCTATAGCTGCTATCTTAAGTGTTTTGATGAACAGAGACAGAATTATTATTATTATTATTATTATTATTATTATTATCTCAGACAAGTGGATTAGCATTTGGCAGACAGGAAGGTAACTGCAGAAGACAAAAGGTTGAACCCTTTATCAGTGAATTACATAATAATCTACAAAGGAAGAGCCAACTACTAGATAGTCATTTTAACGTGACCTGGAAGGAGAGACGTGAGAGTCGCTGTGATATCGTTACCAAGAGAAATAAACAGACACTGTGTTTGTGAGCTTAATAATTAAACTTCATGAACCAGCTATTGCAAGCCTTGAAAGTACAGCAGTTACTGCTACATGATACACTATTATAATTATGATTATGATTATGATTATGAATGAGATGAAGCAGTGCACTACAAAGTGTAATGTTATTACCTAGCCACTCGCAGCCATAGAGCTCTACACGCATACACACGTTCATGGAGTGGTCGATGACGGGCATGAAGCGCACAAAGCGTGCAATGATGGGCGGCTCCAGGTCCTTGAGCACAATATCATAGGCATTCCTGTTGCCCTCAATTACCTTTAACAGAAATCAACACACAGCAGTTGATAATGAGATAAATATTATCTGAAGAACTCTCTTATGAGAAATCAATGATGCACTATAGTGATGTGGCACGTAAGTGCAAAATACATTAACAAATCAACAGTAAATTCAGACAGACATCAACATTAACTCAGTAACAGAGAGGGTGGGTGCTGTGTATCTGAATTCGCCACTGTGTTTTGGGGCTTTCTGTCGTTTTTGGCTCGGTAATGTGTTTTGCGCTTACAGGCCACCACAGTATAGAGTTGTGGAGCATGTATTATATTATTTGTGATATTTGTCTTAAGTTCTTTCTTAAGAAGATTTTCATGAATCAGGCCCCAGGTTCTTAGTGAACAGTGGATAAAACAGTGACAGCTCTGTTTTGGACAGCGCTGAAGCCTATATAACAATCATGAGTTCTGAATAACAATCTACAGAATTTGGGTATTATGTCACGTACCTCCTTTCCTTGCTGGTTGCGCCAGGAGATCCAGCGGCTGCCATCACGGCTGTACTTGATCTTGTAGGTCTGGGCAAACTCATTCCCGATGCCCCCCGCATGTCGGCCCTGAGTTCCCACCAGGGTGATGAAGTGCAGAGAGCGAAGGTCAATCTGCAAAAACTCATTCATGTTCTCTGGATCAATCATGCTCTCTGGACACCACGCACCATCCCCTTCCTCTGAGTCCAGTCTACACGGCAGGCAAAAACACACAGAAAGACAATCAGGAAATTTAACCCAAAGTATCATACTGTATATGAAAATTTATTTTGTGATGAAGTGGAAAAAAAACTTCATCCTGAGATTTTACAGTCATACCTGCCATATTTTGCTGCTGTTGATTCAGACCACTGACTTGAAGCTGAAATGTCTTCGTCTAAGATCTGTCTTCCAGACATCCCTAGAGGGGATCGACACACACCTGTAGAGAATATAAAGCCTATTGTTAATACTTTTTGCTTCGCAAGTTGCAATCATTCCAGATATGCCATCAAACCACTTACTTAAAAGGTAAAACACCTGTAACTATAGCAACCGTATGTGGATACGATTGTAGAAATGATGTGACATGAGTTTAAAGATAAAGACAACATAAAGATATCTTAGCTAACTTTGTGCCCCCCAATTCAGATGGTCTTGTTCTAGTTAGTTAAGTTTTTAGAATATTGTTAGATCAAATGATTTCATCATTAATATTACTTCTCATTTAGTCATTTATTAGTGATTTACATTGGTTATTTAATGTGTTCAATCATAAATACTTCTAACCCTATACATGTCTTCAACATGAATGAAATGAATCCACACCTAAAATGAACCTCTAGCTAATTGTTAGTTAGCTAGCTAACCTTAGCTGAAACACCAACTTGCCATTAGCTAAGTTTGCTGGCTAAGCAACATTAACCTAGCTAGCTGGCAACTGAAACATCAACTTGTATTTAGTTATGTTAACGAGCTAACTAACATTAATATTTACTTCTCTGGCAACAGTGTTGCTAGCTAGTTAACTAGTGTTAATTGAAACACCAATTTATAGTTATCTAACGTAGCTATCTGGCAAAAATGTTATTAGCCAGCTAACTAGCATTTACCAAAACACCAAGTTGTAGCTAGCTAATTTATCTAGCAAGCAAAAGTGTTGTGGAGATTTCTAAGAACAGGTGAAAGTGAAATTAATTACATGACACATTACATATAAGGTATGCTGTCATTAAATATGGCTCACACATAAAGTTAGCTAACATAAATCAATCTTAACTAGCATAGTTACATTATACTGTATACTTATTTAAAAGAGCAATTAAATTCCTACAAATTGCATACACAAAGAGTTTTCTACAGTGAGGAAGGGAACTTGTGAGTTCAAGACATTACTCTCAATGTCTTTTGGTAAGAAGCTGTTTTGTTTCTTGTACAGCAGCCAATATTCTAGGGCTGGATGAAACTGTAGGTCTGCATAGCAAAATCAGAATTGCAATAATAATAAATGAATCAAGCGTTTGAGGGCTGGCATGGGTTGAGTTGGAGCAGAAACAGGAGAAACACCCCTTTCTCCCACTAACATTGTGGTTAACCTACAGAAATATCATTTAAAAATATATAGCACTCTTTTGGCTTGCACTGTTTGGAACAGTCACCAGACATCCTGGTCTCACATGCCTCTTGTGTGGTCTTTACAAGAGCACAGTTAAACTAAGCCCACCTGCTGAGAACATTTTTAGTTCCCCCCACCTGTAATTTAATCCTGATACTACCAAGGTTGTTTGGTATGTTAACTATTAACTTTTATGAGCTAGAAACTGAATTTCATTACACATAGGACCTGTGTGCTCTGAAAGCAAATGGTGGCAAGACTTTGATCAATATTATTACAATACAGAACCGAGAAAGACAAGGAAGGTTTATGTAGCTTTACACTTCATTTCTGTTTGTCTGGCCATGATTCAAGGCACCACTGCTGGATGGTATGGTCAAACACTCACGCAGCAGGACATACTGGAATAGATGAAGCACTACACCGGCACTGTGTTGCCTTCAGAGTGTAATACATCAAGGACTAAGTTTGAGCTTTTATAGTGCTGGCTGAATTAATTAGTATAAATCTCATTAGCATGAAGGTTATTAAAAACTCAGACTAACATTTATCTCAGACTAACGTTCCTCGTTCTCATAACTCTTGTAAAGTTTTTCTATATTTCGCTTTTTGTTACCGAGTAATTCATGGTAGTTAGTGAATAATAAAACGTGAATAAGACAAAAAAACTGAATAAGAGTGACAACAGCCAAGGACAGTAGCTCTCCCTGCCAGCAGAGGGCAGTGTCGCCAGAATTGGAACTTTTCACGTTTCCTGTCTTCTTCCTGGTTTTCTCACTATATAAGCAGATGTTTTTCGGTTAATCTTTGCGAAGTCTTGCCACTCTCTCAAGTTGTCTAAATTCTGAACCGTGTTTGGTTTAGTTACTTCAGAATCTACATTTTTGGCTCTGTGGTAGCTATATTTACACATTAATGAGTTGACAATAAGCCCTCCCTATAGTGCTGAACCTTGCTATAATTTTTAATTCTTTCCTTACTTTTGAACCTTATATTAGGAAGAACTATTTCTATTGCATTGGAGGTAACACAACACTTTTATTTATTTCTGAGAGAACTCTTCATAAATGGAGTTTAGTGAACCTGTTTGCAGGGTCATTACAGATAACAGAAACTAAAACTCCATAAATTAAATAAAATGACAACATTAAATAAAAAATAAAAGTAGACAAACTAGATATTGTCTGGAAAATCAGCAAAAAATAAAACAAGCAGACCCAAATTAATTTCCGTTTTTTGTTTTTCTGCACGAAATGAGTGTGAATTTAACTTGCTTATATAAAAAAATACATGCTTGGTTTCTAATACTAACACTGTGCCATGATAAAATCGAGGGGAAAACCCCATCAAGCTGAAAGTGCATGATGATCACAAGGAATTGAAAAAAATATAAATGAAACTAGCCAAACCACCAGCAAACAATCTAAAGCTAAAACTCTATCAAAATGGCACAAACCTGAAATCACATTACCATCATGTTTAGATGTTCAGATATGCTTGTGTGAGTATGTTTTAGGGAGTCATTTGCTGGACGTTAAAAGTTCATTCGGAAGTGCACAAGGCCTCTTCCAGTCCACATGGCCTCTCCATCACAACAGCAAGCCTTTATGCTCCTGCCAGCAACAGCAAGAAAAGTGGAGAAGGCCTTTTTGTATCCCTTTTCTTTTTCCGGCTCTCCTCCAAATGTTTGCTTAAAAAGTCAAGATGGGGGAAGCCTCAGAGGCCCAGGACAAGCTGATACGGTCCAACATAAGCCGAATCCCCCAACAAAAACTTCTGGTAGATGGGACGGGGCTGTGGTGAATCTGTACACATGAGCCACAGTTTATGTGTTTCAACAGAACAGAGGTCATTGCTTTGTGAATGCTTATTTGCATCAAATAAGCATAGAGGCAAAACGCAGAGGCGTCCTGATTCTGGTTTTACAGGATGTTTTTCCACATATACTTAAAATGCTCAGTCTCACAACAGAGGAAAAAGTCAGCCTACAGACAAATTAAATGAATTCTGGTCACTCTGTTATGCTGCAGGGGCAGTTATTTATTTTCATTTCATGGTTTGGTGCCACTTGCTCAGGAATAGTCACTGCAAGTTAATAAAGTTCTTATGACTGATCCCCTTTTTTCTATGATAAAGTTATGTGGAATGACAGGAAAAAAGTATTAAAAAAGTATTAAATAAATAAGCATTAAAAAAGTATTAAATAAATTTCAGTTAGCATGTTCAATACTTTTTTCCTGTCATTCCACTTTATTACACATAACTTTATTTATGGACTTTAATGTTGTGAATTCTTTATATTTCTGGATTTCTTGAGTTAATACTGATGTCTGGTGAAAATTTCATGTGAATAACCTCATTGGAAATATATTTACCGAAATAAATGTTGACGTGTCCAATAATTATTTCCCTCACTGTATATGCCTATCTGAATGTTTAATAAACTGACTCATGCGTTCACTCAGAAACTGCATTGTGTCCTGCATTGACTGAGGTTCACAGCCGACCGGCAGATAGCCTAGGACCCACGAAATCACACTCGGTAAGAACGGTCATTGGATCAACGCTAAGCTCACGCACTACCGCAGTATGTAGATAGCAGTTTTACACTGGTAGCAGCGGTGGTTGGCTATATATATATATATTATTGCTGGGACACTCGTTTGCAGTCGATTGCTGTGCATACCATCACCATATCCTGCAAGTGCTGAGAAATAACCGCAAAGAATTCTCACGTGCATCTCCACATGAAAGTTGGATTACATGCATTTTTTTCTTTCTTAATTTACTCACACTCCCTCCCTCGCACGAAATGGCAGATGGTGAGAACGCATCTGGAGGAGAGACGTCACAAGCCAGAGCAATTGTGAGTGCTTCAAGTTCACATCTACCATTTAAAATTGAACTCCCTGCACCTTTTCGCGGTGAGGGGACAGAACCGTTTAGTTCATGGATACAAAGATTTGAAGTTGCACTTCCTGTTGCAGCATCACCTCTTGAAAAGGCTAAACGTCTCCCTGTGAGGCTCACAGGCCCTGCTGTTGCATATTGGCAGTCCCTCTCTCCTACTGTGCAGGCAGATTATACATTAACGAAAGCCAGCTTGAGTACTGTTTTCGGTTGAACAACATTTTTGGCCACATTTCAAACGTATCTGAATGCTCGTCCTCGTGAACCACATAAGCCTCTGGAAGTCTATGCTGCCAAGCTCACCAATTTAGTTAATGAAGCTTTCCCTCAATATGATGCATCTGTTTGAAATTGTGAAATGTTTTGCAGATTTCTCACTGGACTTGACCCATCAATTCAATTAAAAATTCATGAGCATGGTGCGGTGACTTCGGAAAGTGCTTTGAAGGTAGCTGCTCAGTGTGATTGGCTCAGTTAGCCATTACTGTCGCTGCTCCCTCCTCTGTCATGCCTGTATCCATACGTCCACACCAACAACTCCCTGGTGCAACCACAGGCCCCAGAGCTGATCTAACAGCTGCTATAACCGACCTCCAAACTGACCTACATGCTCTACGACAGTCACACCTACGACACACTGATGATCATTTGGACCAGCTTTCGCAGCAGTTTTCAACCCTTCAGCGTGATGTGACCTCACTTCTACTCACGCCACATCAGACCTGTGCAAGTATTGACTTTGATAGCAAGTCACGTCATTGGGAGACATTGCGTAGTGATTGCCATCATGTTTGTAAGGACTGCTGTTCATCTCAACATATACCTAGAGGGCGATATCAACCTTCTGCTCATGACTACTTGCCTCCACGTTCCCATGGTAACCATCCAGCATATGATCACAGCGACAGAGCTGAAACCCCATATTATCTAAGACGTCACAGCTACTCTCCGTCTCCCTTACAACGTGAATCACACACTCCTTACACTACACACTCACCATTACTCACATCACAAACATCATAACCATAGTCCTTCCCATGAAGGATCACCATCCTATGAACGCCGACCTTATTCTCGGCATGAGAGCAGGCCCTACAACTTCTCACCCTCACCTAGCCCACAATGCAGACACTCGGTTTAATTATACACCCCCACCTACTCCACCTCATGCACAATCTTCACATAGATCCACCACATCTCCAACATGACATGTGCATTTCTCCCCATCAGACCAAAGAGTCAGGCCCTCCCCTTTATATCAGGGAAATGACTCGAGTCTGACATTGGGGACCAAATGCCAGCTTCTTCCCCACTGACGGTCCAAGCTAAGAAGGTAGACTTTGAACCTGCCCCACCCACTCCTTTTATTCAAATTGTGCTTTCTGGTGTTTAGCTTCACTCTTTGGTCGATACAGGTTCAGGCCTTTAACTTATCACAGATGAGTGTCATAGATCAATACCAGCACTATCCACTCAGTCCCTCTGCAAATCCTTCGTACTGGCTTCATCCGTAACTGGACAACTACTGGACATACTAGGCTCAGTCACTGCCGCGTCCATATTGGTGATATCATATTCTCACGTTTTCCTTGTGGTGCGCAATGCAACTCATCCTGTACTGATTGGATGGGATTTCCTCATCGAACACTCAGATACCATTGACATACCACATGCACATTTGAAGCTGTATGACACTGCAGTACCCTTTCACTATATCATTCTGCGATTCCAGTGCAAGGTGCTGCAGTGAGCATTGCTCAGATTACTGTCCCTCCCCTGTCTGAGATGGCAATTCCAATTTCTGTTAAGGGTCATGAAAAGCCAAGATAGATAAAACATGCTTATCTACTGATGATCTTTCTCAGCTTAGAGACCTATTAGCAGACTTTTCAGACATTTTCAGCTCCCACTTGCATGACTATGGTAGAACAGAATTGATCACACACAGCATCAATGCAACCCCGATTAAATTACGTCCATACTGTACATCAACAGCCACTCAGGTTCTGTTGCAACAGGAGGTTGAAAAACTTTTGGATCATGATATTATTGAGGAATCTCACAGTCCCTGGTCAACCCCAGTAGTGCTTGTGCAAACAAAGATGGCACACATCGATTTTGTGTCGACTACCGGTGACTCAATGATGTAACGATCAAAGATTCACACCCGCTTCCTAGAGTTGATGACATCCTTGATAGACTCACTGAAGCTAAAGTATTCAGCACCATTGATCTGACTACTAGCAAATTCCTCTTGACCCAAGCGACAAAGAGAAAACCGCTTTCTCCACTGGGTCTGGCCTATACCAATTTCGCATGATGCCGATGGGCATATCTAATGCTCCACCCAACTTCCAACGCTTAATGGAACTTGTGCTTTGTGGCCTGCATTGGAGTATTTGCCTAATTTACTTAGACAATATCATTGCTTATAGTCCTGACTTTTCTCATCATTTGATTCACTTACGTGAAGTTTTCCAACGTTTTCGCATGGCAGGACTCAAACTCAAACCTTCCAAATGCCACTTGGCACAACCCTCCATCACCTTTCTGGACCATCATGTCTCCAGTGCTGGTGTTGAGCCAGACCCATCTAACACAGACAAGGTTAGGATTTGGCCAATTTCCTATTATTCTGCGACTCAAGTTAGGGCATTTCTCGTCTTTTATTGTCTTTTCCTGGATTGAGTCTGACCATAAACCACCTGTGTGGAGACTGCGGAATCCTTGTCCATATCTCAGGATATTGTGGTCACAGTTCCATCGTTTGACAGTTCACAATAATTTGTTATGTAGGGACGTGCTCCATTTTGTAGGAACCACGCTCCAGGTTGTTGACCCTGCTTCTTTGGTTCATGATGTGCTTACTCATGTCCATGGACATCCTTCAGCAGGTCACTATGGTCCTGTCAAGACATTGGAGTCATTTTATTGGCCTTACATGTCATCATTGCTCACATTGTGCTGCCTGTCAGTCAAGGTGCTCACCTGTGCCCCGTCCACAAGCACCTCTTGTTCCCATATCACCTGACTGTCCATTTCCAGTTGTTGCAGCAGACATTACAGAATTGCCTCTTTCTACCCTGGGCAATCGTTATGTACTACTATGTCAAACATTCATTCATGACAGCTACTGCACAGAGTTTTATCAATAACCTCCCAGAGTTATCAACTATGATTGGATCACCGTCTGATCTGAAAGAACTTGATCAGGCCACCGAATGCTTAAAGTCAACATTCTGCTACATACTAGATAAGGTAGCTCCACTAAAAGAAAAATAATTAGAGAGAAAAAGCTAGCCACCTGGTATAACTATCCCACACGCACCTTTAAACAGACCACTCGAAAATTAGAATGTAAATGGCATCAAAACAAATCAATAGTATTTTAAACAGAATGGAAAAAGAACCTCTTGAAAATCTCTTATTGCTGCAAGATCAGTCTATCTCCAGCCTAATTGAAAATAACAAAAAGAATACTAGATTCTTATGTAATACTGTATAAAAATTAACTAGGAATAAGACCACCACAGATACATGCACACAATCATTATATAGTAGTGATGATTTCATGAATTCTTTCATTGGCAAAATTGAAAATATTAGAAAAAAAAAATCAGACTATTAATATAAAACTATTAGTTTAAAACTTATAACTAACCCTGTAGATAATAATATAGCAACATTAGATCAACAATTAAAAGGTTTTACTCCCCTTCAAGAGACTGAACTAATTTCTTTATCAAAAAGTTTGTATACTTGATCCCTTACCTACATGTTTCTTCAAACAGATTATTCCAAAAGTAATCAAACCCCTTCTAAAAAATAATAAAATCTTTCCTTAGCACTGGCTATGTACTTAAGTCATTTAAACTAGCAGTTATTAAACCCCTGATTAAAAAACCTGACCTTGACCCCTGTCAATTGTCCAACTATAGACCAATATCAAATCTCCCCTTTATCTCCAAGATCTTAGAAAAGTTGTAGCACAGCAGCTATGCTCATACCTACACAGGAATAATATTCATAAAATGTATCAGTCAGGATTTAGACCTCATCATAGCACAGATTCAGCGCTGGTTAAAGTGGTAAATGACCTACTACTGACCGCTGATCAGGGTTGTGTCTCCTTGCTTGTGTTGCTTGACCTTACTGCAGCTTTTGATACCACTGATTATACTATTCTCCTCGGTAGACTAGAAAATGTTGTTGGCATTAAAAGGACTGCCCTCTCCTGGCTCAGGTCTTATTTGACTGATCGTTATCAGTTTGTATATGTAAATGGTGACTTCTCTATGCATACTAAGGTAGAGTTTGGTGTTCTACAAGGGTCTGTGTTAGGCCCACTTCTCTTTTCCTTATATATGCTACCTCTGGGTCAAATTATTCATAAACATGGTATTAGCTTCCTCCGTTATGATGATGACACACAGTTGTATGTTTCAACAAAACCAGATGACAGACACCAGCTTAATAAAGTTGAGGAATGTTTAAAGGACATTAGACACTGGATGCTTATTAACTTCCTGAAATCCAGACTACAGTTCCCAGCAGCCACTGCACCACATCATCATGTCAATGACCACCTGCACCTGAACTTCATTCTTGTTAATGAGCACTTACGAGTATTTATAGGCACAGTTTGCACTCCACTGGTTGTCTTGCATTTTTCCTTCTCTGCCATTGTTTCTTTCATAGGGTTCATGGTCTTTGTTACAGGTTTTTTCTTTGTCTTAATGTTTTGCCACATGTTCATAGCTTCTTTTGTGTTTGTTTTCATTGTTATTAAACTCTTTATCTGCACTTGCATCCATCTCTGCCTCTAAATCATGACAGAATGCAAGACCTTAACATGGATGCAGCAGATTTTTTTCAGTGTCAAAGAGGCCCTATATGAAAGAGAAAAGCTCAGCTGGGAGAAGGTGGGAAAATTCTCCCTAATTCAAACCAACCGGGAGCGGCTCGACATGACATACTCCATCATGGTGTATGTCAAGGAGGAGCCTTCCAACCAGGCTGAAACCATCATGACTGTGGATCTCGCCCAGCCTGCTGTGTCGACAGAGAATGTTGTTCAGCCTCCCTGCTCGTCTGGGAATGCCGCTCAGCATCCCTGTTCAGCTGAAGACATTGCTCCGCCTCCTGGTGCAGCCAAGAGTGCCACTTTGCTTCCCTGCTCCGCCTCGGACATCACTATGCTAGGCTTCTCTCCAGACGTCGGTCCACCTTCCTGCTCGGCTGAGGACATCACGCCGCCTTCCTGCTCTGCTGAGGATGTTGCTCCGCCTCCATGATCTGCTGAAGATGTTGCTCCTTTGCTCTGCTTTGCGCCACATGTCACTCCCTCTTCCTGCTCCACGGAGGACATCACTCCCCCCTCTGGCCTCATGGAGAGCTTCACTCCCCCCTCTGGCATCGCGGAGAGCTTTGCTCCCCCCTTTATTCTCGCGGAGAACTTTGGGGCGCGTTGGGGGTTCTGTCATGGATATCCCAGAGGGAAATCCAGACTACAGTTCCCAGCAGCCACTGCACCACACCATCATGTCACATGACCACCTGTGCCTGAACTTCATTCTTGTTAACGAGCACTTGCGGTTATTTATAGCCACAGTTTGCACTACACTGGTTGTCTTACATTTGTCTTTCTCTGCCATCGTCTATGTAATAGGGTTCATGGTCTTAGTTTCATGTTTTTTCTTTGCCTTAGTGTTTTGCCATGTGTTCATAGCTTCTTTTGTGTTTGTTTTCATTGTTATTAAACTCTTTATCTGCATTTGCATCCGTCTCCGCCTCTAAATCGTGACAATAATACGATTAATGGGATTTATAATCAGTTTTGACTCAGCAATTGGGTGTTAAATGTGAGAAAAATTGAGCTTATTTGATTGAGCCAAACAACAGAAATCAATTTACAGAGTGTCACAAAACTCTCCGTGCACAGGGGTCGGTTGTCGACCATGTCGGTTGTGCCTTCGTCAATGGATGTTCGTGGACGTCCACTTCTTGGTTGGTCCGCAACACTTTCAGCCTTTTTGAATTTGTTAATATGTTTGGCAACAGTGTCGTGTGATGTGCTTGCCATGTTTCCTGTTAAAGTCCATCGCAACCTTGCAACAGCTTCCTGATCCAGCCATGAGAATGATTTCAATACGTTCTTCTTTTGTCAAAGGCATTCTTAAAGGCTGTCTGAAAGAATATATATTTAATATAAAGTAAGCATGAAAACTTTTGGAAGACATTTTGCTAAAAAGTGTCAATTTCCCCTATGTATGGAGACTTTTAGTACACTTTTATAATTCTAGGCACATTCTAGTTTAAAGGAAAAATAAAACACTCACAGAAAGCTATAAAGGAAGTTTATTTGGCTGTACACTGTAGTATAGGTAACCCCTGAGGGAAAAAGGAGTTGATTGCAGCAGGGACCTTATGCAGGCCTAGCATTTAGCTACTGAGGCTAAAAATATCACACACTTCAGAGGTGGAAAAATACAAATATTCTCTGGAGAAAAGGTTTAGAAATACCTCTCGCTCTCTCTTTCTCTCTCCGTGCTGGAGGAGGGGGGTTATGTGCAGCTACTATTAGCTCCAAGTGTCCCTTTTTCCCCTACACACTGAGTGAGCCAGCTTTTTTTTTATTCTTGTAAATGGCACGTTTGTTTCACCATGTTTGCCGTGTAACCGTTCGCTCCAATGCCTCGCACACACACACTAACATACTCAATGACTCCAAGAATACACACAAGCACACACAGAAGATATACACACTCTCACAAAAGGTCATGCATCACTGATGGACAGTCATAAGATAAAGTAAATCAAACAAATCTTGTTAGCTGGGTCTCAGTGGTATATAAGGTTTCACTTTATGCTGCACACATACAGTGTGTAGAGCAACTGATTCTCTTAACGTTTCTGCATGGAGAAAATGAGGAAAAAGGGCATGGTATAACTACACTGCTTGGGAATTTTAAAAGGGGGAAAGTTGGCTACATCTCATAGCTAGTGCAATGCATTTTTCCCGCTACTGGAAAAAATATTCAGCAGATTAATTTCAGGAGAATGTGGTGGAGCACAGAGAGATTACAGCATACAGGAATCTGCCTCATATCGAAAGTATCTTTCAAACCAGTTGGAAAATGATGAAAATGTGCCATCTAATTGGGAACCATGAAGTCGTAACTGCAATTTATGGCTATCAAATTAGCATCATTCAAACTAGAGGCTGAAAATCATTCCAGAAAACATAGGTACAGCCACACATTGAGAGGCTAAATCTTTTAAACAAAGCTTCATGCAGTCTGTGTGAGTTCATAATCTTCTGAAAGTCATGGATAATGCTGTGGGTGAAAAAAAAAAAAACGTCACACCTTCAGAAAAACCTTTCAGGTCGACCTCAGAGTCAGAGTTTTGGGAACTTTCTGACGGACAGCCCAAACCAAACCCGGAAGTGAGGTGACTGACTACATAAACATGCCCAGTGTTTAAGGAAAAAGTCTTAAAATTGGAATTTTATTTCAAATTTCAGTTTACAATGAAATGCAAATGATGTATCACACCACCTGCTTAAGTTTGATGTATTAAAAAATTAGTGAGATGAGAGATAATGAACCTAAACCTAAAGAAGATCAACTTGTGGAAATCATGCTGTACTTCTCTCAATAACACACTTATTCTTTATCCGTGTCTTTATCCTTCATCTAACCTCTGCAACCACAGCTGTGAGAGTGAGGATCGCTCTGCTTCCGTGGAGTACGAGCTGCACAACAGACAAGACTGGAAATCTCACAGTGCCTCTGGAAAAATTAAAGAAAGTGAACCCGATTCAATGTACTTTCCTGTTGTCAAAATGTCTGGTATGCACTAGCCACAGACTCCAGCCTGATTGCTGAATCCACTGCTGAACGGTCGAACTTTCTCTCTTCCTACATTAAATAATAAACTCAAAGCAAGGTCACAGCTTCTCATCGCTCCCAGGAAACTGAGGTGCAGCCAAACACGGATTTGATGTACTGGCTGATGGATCCCAAACTATTCAGAGCTTCCATGGGACTTTAGAATCCACCAAACATCACTACTCAAAAACTGTGCACTATGAATCTTTAGTATCCATCCATAAGCATTACATTTAATTATTTTCCATCTGTAACAACAATAAAAGGTTAACAGTGGAGGGTAATTCAGGCCTCAGCATTTTACTTTCTCAAGTATCCCTGAATATATATGGTTAACTCATCCTATATTAATTATTATGCACAGAGTAAAATCAGCTAAGAGTTACATTTATCCACTTAATAAAAAAAAATAAATAAAAAAAAACAGAGGTTTTCTCAGTATTTCACAGAGCTTTAAGGAGCTCAGTTTGTGATCTAACAAAATCAGCTCCATGGCTTTGAACCTATTATGTGTAATTATGTGGATTATTCAAGGGAAATTCCACCCTGAGACACATTAAATATGTTTATACTGAAATATTTGTGATGTGCTTAGCAATTCTGGAGCTAATTTATTGATTGGTGCTTTATTTTCATTATTCCTGTGAGAAGTTAGCATTTTTGTGCCGCATTGCCATCATAAGGGGGCATAAATGTTAAAATTGGACACCACTGAAGATCACATTTTCAATATAAAGATTAATATTCAAGTTATTGGTGGATTTGACCTTGAAAGAACTAAGCCACTTGAAGCATTCAATGTGTTGAACTTTTTCTATTGCTTTTGTTTGATTTGTTTATTGCAAACAGCTGAAAGTCTGTAAATTTTGACAATAAACCTGATTTGCAATGTGGGTTGAATAATTTTGATTGCAGCTGTATACTGTGAGCTAGTTACATTTACATTTATTCATTTAGCAGACGCTTTTATCCAAAGTGACTTACAATCGAGGAAGTTAACTATCTATTTTAGCTAATTCATGTGAGCTAGTTCACTAGCTATTTACTGTGAGCTAGTTCACTAGCTACTTACTGTGAGGTAGTTTACTAGTTATACTTGTATACTGTGAGCTAGTCCACTGGCTATTTACTGTGAGCTAGTTCACTAGCTATTTACTGTGATCTAGTCCACAAGCTATTTACTGTGAGCTAGTTCACTAGCTACTTACTGTGAGCTAGTTCACTAGCTATTTACTGTGAGCTAGTTCACAAGCTACTTACTGTGAGCTAGTTCACTAGCTATTTACTGTGAGCTAGTTCCCTAGCTACTTACTGTGAGCTAGTTTACTAGTTATACTGGTTTACTAGTTATACTTGTATACAGTGAGCTAGTCCACTGGCTATTTACTGTGAGCTAGTTCACAAGCTATTTACTGTGATCTAGTACACTAGCTATTTACTGTGAGCTAGTTCACAAGCTACTTACTGTGAGCTAGTTCACTAGCTACTTACTGTGAGGTAGTTTACTAGTTATACTTGTATACTGTGAGCTAGTCCACTGGCTATTTACTGTGAGCTAGTTCACTAGCTACTTACTGTGAGCTAGTTCACTAGCTATTTACTGTGAGCTAGTTCCCTAGCTACTTACTGTGAGCTAGTTTACTAGTTATACTGGTTTACTAGTTATACTTGTATACTGTGAGCTATTCCACTGGCTATTTACTGTGAGCTAGTTCACTAGCTATTTACTGTGATCTAGTACACTAGCTATTTACTGTGAGCTAGTTCACTAGCTACTTACTGTGAGCTAGTTCACTAGCTACGTACTGTGAGCTAGTTCACTAGCTGTTTACTGTGAGCTAGTTCCCTAGCTACTTACTGTGAGCTAGTTTACTAGTTATACTGGTTTACTAGTTATACTTGTATACAGTGAGCTAGTCCACTGGCTATTTACTGTGAGCTAGTTCACTAGCTATTTACTGTGAGCTAGTTCACTAGCTACTTACTGTGAGCTAGTTCACTAGCTACTTACTGTGAGGTAGTTTACTAGTTATAATTGTATACTGTGAGCTAGCCCACTGGCTATTTAATCTTTAGTATCCATCCATAAGCATTACATTTAATTATTTTCCATCAACAACAAAAGGTTAACAGTGGAGGGTAATTCAGGCCTCAGCATTTTACTTTCTCAAGTATCCCTGAATATATATGGTTAACTCATCCTATATTAATTATTATGCACAGAGTAAAATCAGCTAAGAGTTACATTTATCCACTTAATTAAAAAACAAAACAAACAAACAAAAAAAAACAGAGGTTTTCTCAATATTTCACAGAGCTTTAAGGAGCTCCGTTTGTGATCTAACAAAATCAGCTCAATGGCTTTGAACCTATTATGTGTAATTATGTGGATTATTCAAGGGAAATTCCACCCTGAGACACATTACATATGTTTATACTGAAATATTTGTGATGTGCTTAGCAATTCTGGAGCTAATTTATTGATTGGTGCTTTATTTTCATTATTCCTGTGAGAAGTTAGCATTTTTGTGCCGCATTACCATCATAAGGGAGCATAAATGTTAAAATTGGACATCACTGAAGATCACATTTTCAATATAAAGATTAATATTCAAGTTATTGGTGGATTTGACCTTGAAAGAACTAAGCCACTTGAAGCATTCGATGTGTTGAACTTTTTCTATTGCTTTTGTTTGATTTGTTTATTGCAAACAGCTGAAAGTCTGTAAATTTTGACAATAAACCTGATTTGCAATGTGGGTTGAATAATTTTGATTACAACTGTATACTGTGAGCTAGTTACATTTACATGTATTCATTTAGCAGACGCTTTTATCCAAAATGACTTACAATTGAGGATGTTCACTATCTATTTTAGCTAATTCATGTGAGCTAGTTCACTAGCTATTTACCGTGAGCTAGTTCACTAGCTATTTACTGTGAGGTAGTTTACTAGTTATACTTGTATACTGTGAGCTAGTCCACAAGCTATTTACTGTGAGCTAGTTCACTAGCTATTTACTGTGATCTAGTACACTAGCTATTTACTGTGAGCTAGTTCACAAGCTATTTACTGTGATCTAGTACACTAGCTATTTACTGTTAGCTAGTTCACAAGCTATTTACTGTGAGCTAGTTCACTAGCTACTTACTGTGAGCTAGTTCACTAGCTATTTACTGTGGGCTAGTTCCCTAGCTACTTACTGTGAGCTAGTTTACTAGTTATACTGGTTTACTAGTTATACTTGTATACAGTGAGCTAGTCCACTGGCTATTTACTGTGAGCTAGTTCACTAGCTATTTACTGTGAGCTAGTTCACTAGCTATTTACTGTGAGCTAGTACACTAGCTATTTACTGTGATCTAGTACACTAGCTATTCACTGTGAGCTAGTACACTAGCTATTTACTGTGATCTAGTTCACTAGCTATTTACTGTGATCTAGTTCACTAGCTAATTACTGTGAGCTAGTTCACTAGCTATTTACTGTGAGCTAGTTCACTAGCTACTTATTATAAGCTAGTTTACTAGTTATACTTGTATACAGTGAGCTAGTTCACTGGCTATTTACTGTGAGCTAGTTTACTAGTTAATTACTGTAAAATATATAACCTTAACTTACTGTATGTAACCTTAACTGAAAAATAGATTTATTATTCTACACATTATTAAACATAAATATCTGAACTAATAGTTTCAGGTCATCAGTTTTTCTGAACATTACATTTCTAGAAAATGTACTGTATAATCTGTCAAATTGTTTTAGATCAGTATTATGTAATTTTATACATAAACATTGTCACTAAATGTTAACACAAGCATTTGCAAAAACATTGGGTCTCATTTATCAAGCTGGTTACAAATGAATTTATTTGTAAAAATCGCTCACAGGAACACGTGGTGAAACGTGGTGTTCATGAAATTCCAGTTACATGTACTGTATATCCTATTTTTTGCCTTTTTATGGAGTTTTGTGGGCATCACTAAATGTAAATCAGCTTTGAATGTAAGCTCAATGTAAATCAATCTTGAATGCACTTTAAGGGCGATTGGCATTTCATCAACATACACATGAATACGAAGAAAATCAGCACCATGAAAGCTTTTGTAAATCTGTCAGGAAGTTCAATTTGGTCTACAAAAATATTTACATACAACCTTATTAAAACATTGATAAATGAGGCCCATCGTCTGTGCAGCAATCCCTAATTTCCTCATCTGGGGATTAATAAAGTATTATCTTATCTTATATTAATAACATTGTGAACCCATTTGGTATTACATCACATTTTTAAAACAGTGTAGAAAAAAACACCTAGCTTTCTCACAACATGTCTCACGTTAGCATTGAATAATTCAATAATGTTCAATAGATTCTTCGCTATTAAAATGGCATCTCTAGATACAGGAACCAACATACAGCATTCAGAACCCTTCCAATAGTTTCTCTCTGGAAATTTGCAATCTTAGATTTGAATTGATACAAACTAAAATGCTATAAAGCCTTAATCTTTCATATGCAAAAAATTGTTCAGTAAAATGTCTGTTTCTGGCGGGCCATGTCCTCAGAACTCTGGGATTGTGGGAAGCACAAAGGAGTGCAGTCTGATCCAAAGCCTGGTTTAGCAATACAATTAGAGGATACCAACAGGAGGGACGCAGACACAAAATGACACAGAGCCATAAAACCACAGAGAGTTAAGCGAGTTTTCTATTGTTCTTTTGTTTTAATGCTATGGATACCTCTGAGATTACTGGGCCAATATGCATCCATGACTCCAAGCTGACATGCAGATAATTAAGTCTGGCTCTGTGAACTGCTGTGTGTTTCAAAAACTCTGAAATAGCATAATAGTTATGGGAAAAATAAAAGTAATAAAGCCATTAAAGTACCAAGAACCCAAAAAAGATTCATTATTAATTAGTTAACTGTTAACTCCTCTTAGAGATTTGATTATTATTATTATGTTTCAAAGTAAACAAAATTAGATTTTTTTTGAGGAAAAAAAACGGTATTTTCTCAGTATTTCTATAGAACCTGGGTCTAAATCTAGCTAGCTACCTCACTAAACTGACATTATTGTATTATTTAAACAGGTTATTTTCTTAGTATTTCTACAGGAGTTGTGCAGAACTGCACATTTCTCCCTTTCGCATGCCATAAAGCAGCACGTAACACAGCTGTAAATGTAACCAGTAAAGTGCTCTACACATTCCACATGCATTCCACTGCCACTGCAGAAATGACCTTTATAACGTCTAAACGAACTTCTTCACACTAAAATAAGAGCATGGTGTGATATTCATTCTTGAGGCGACTTTGAACAGCCAACGCTCTCCCCATCTCCTTCATTTGTCCCTACTGTATCTCTGCCTAGCATGTGGTTCGTTCTGGTCTCCTTGTAAAATATAATTGAACCTCACACTGACATCACACTTTCCTCCTCACAAACCACCCATGCTGGTGAAAAAAGAGCCTGAGTAGAAACGCGGGGATCAACGTTTCCTAGAAGTTTCATATTTAACACCACTTCTATATCTGATTAGTTTATGTGCCCTAAAGTTAACGGAAATTAAAGCTATAGGATCAGTTAACAATACGGAAAAATGTGCAAATTTATTACAACACAGTGAGATTTGCACAATGCACACTTTCCAGCACAGTTCACATAGGCATTTAACAGAGCACAATAAAAGAAAGACCTTATACTGCAGCACTGTTGCATTCTCAAGATTGATTGGTATTACCTAACAACTAACAAGTAACCACTTGTACAGACTTGTATGCTGGACACTCCACATAAACGGATTTAAAAATGTGTACTTTTTCATATGGTTCAGTTTTCTTAAATGTTTATTTAGCATTTTTGAAGCTAGGTGTCTCAAGTGTCAGTGCTTTGGTACAGTCACAGGTTAAGCTGTAGCTTTTGTTCCCTTTATTTCCTCCCCAATTTGGTCACCTGCCAATTCCCACCCACCAGCCAGCTCTCCTCTATCATACAACAGCCACCAAAAGGGTGAAAGCTAATATACACTTCCTCTGAGACACCCAAGGCCAGCCAGCTGTATCCTTTCAAACTGCTGTTCATGCTGTGTCACATGGCAATGCAACACATTCAGAGGAAAGCGCTGTCTACCCTCCTCTGCGTACATGAACTCATAGATGACCATGATTGGCTAGTTTCACTGTGATTGACACAGGAGAGAGTGTATGACCCCTCCCACACAGAAAGCATGGTCAATTTTGCTCCCTTGCGTTTTAGCATATTATATACTATACTATACCATACTATATATACTACTATTACTACATATTATCCAAATTACTGTGGTGTAAGAGGAATTAAACACTTTGCTGTTATAGGAAAATAATGAACTTCGGGGTGATAATGTAATTATTTTCCTATAACAGCACATCCCTAAGTGTTTTATTCCTTACTCATTAAAGCAGAGAAAAACTTGACTTACTTGGATTTACTTGGGACTTTACATTCCCTGAGAGGTACAGAAGAAGCGATAGGGGAAAGATGATCTTCCAAAGGTGGTTCATTTCAAATCGAGACCTGGCCTTCATTCCTGGAGAAGTAAATATAGATTAGAGGAATCTTAAGAGATAATATTTTTAATTTAATTAAATGCAGGACAGTAAAAGTATATTAGGACACTAGAACACTGTTGCAACATTTCTACCTTATTTTATAAGATATTAAGGTGAATATGTGTTTAGTGTTGTTGTATTTATGTTTTTCTACACACCCACGGTGGAAACAAATTGCCAATATATGAGATACATTTAATGGCAAAACAAATAACCAGAACCATGATTTTATTTAAGACAATAAAGCTGCAGTAATTGCCTGCAGTAGCTGGTGGAATTTCTATTAATTCTTCACACCACAGCCAAGGGAGCTTTACTTCTCAGAACAAAATGGTGAGAGTATGTCAACAGACACACACCAGTGTGGACAAATCTGAACCATTATCTCAGCCCAGAAAACCACTTATGAGGTCTAGATTTATTGCTGTAAGTGGACTGACCATTAGTAAATTCATGGATGGAAAATTATGAATACATTTTAATTATAAACAGGTCATTTTTCTAAGAGTGTGCGCCACATCACTGGCCTAGTGGGCTTTGTCCAGCTGAGGTAATGTCTAAGTCACTGCCGCACGTCTCACCCAGTGTCCCCTGCTTAGTTTGTAGTCAGCTTCTCTTAATGGCAAGTCATCTTAGCTAATATTTACCATGCAAATAAAAGATGACATTTACAGCATATTTATAGAACATTTTATTGTTATGGTTAGGGAAATTACCAGTATTACTATTTAACTAGAAATTCTCTATGAACCAAAAAAAAATTATTAGAACTATAATAATCACAAATAATGCTGAATTGAACCATGAACCATCCAAAGGACTCTTGAGGAACCCTTAAGTGATGATAAGTGCATGCCATTACAGATAAATAGTTTACACACTTGTCATTCTCATCAAGGACCTGGGAATCTAGTAATTAAAGTTTAATTCAATTTCCCATCCATCCATTTTCCATACTGCTTATCCTATATAGAGACCAGTGCCTCTCCCAGGGAACTTGGGGCACAATGCAGGGAACACACATTCACACACTACAGACAATTTGGAAAAGCCAATCAGCATACAGCGCATGTCTTTGGACTGGGAGAGGAAAACGGAGTACCTGGAGGAAACCCCAGAAGCACGGGGAGAACATGCAAACTCTGAGAACATGCTAGATTTAATTCAATTTCATTTATATTTTTATTAATGTCACTTTTAACAATAGACATTGTAACAAAGGAGCTTTATGGAAATTCAGGTGCAGATTTATATCCATAATTGTCACGTCAACACGACTTGGCATTGCGGCTTACAAACAGGGCTGCCGAAAACCACAGTTCCCAACCTGCATTGTGTCCTACAAACATGGCCGCCCAAGACTACAACATCCACAATACACTCCCACTCACATGATCAAGTTCGCCATCATACTGATTGCCTACATCTGGACAACCTCACTACCCTACATATACACTCATAGCCTCTGTTTAACTGCGAAGTATACGCTCAGTGTCCTGTACCTGTTATTTGCTGAGCCTTGAGCCATTGTATCTGTGTTCTGGTTTATGACTTTGCCTTTTGCGTATCTTGTCCAGTTTGTGGACTTGATGTTACTGTCTCTTCTGCCTGATGATAATGAGCAAGCCAGATGTGACAGTGGCAAGGAAAAACTCCCTTAAACGTCTCCTCCATGAGGAGTTCTGGGATGAGCCCAGGACAGTCTTTGTGATTACAGCAGCAGTTCTTGGATACAAATCTACAGTATTCTGGTGAGATTATCCACTGAAGCAAGAGTTGGTCATAAACTGTTGGGAACTATAAAAAGTGCAGAAATCTCCAGTAAAATATATCCAATACATCCTGTACATCTTTAACCTAAAATACAGAATATTTAAATCATGTATGACCAGATCACCTAACGTAATTTGCTATTTCCAGAGACTTGTAGAGATTTGGCTTCCTAAAACTCACTTCAGTGTAATGGAAAGAGACACTGGATTCTAAACCACTTTGGTGTTGTTTGATACACTTTTACAATATCATTGGACACATGCTGCTCATAGAGGTTTTGTAAAACTACAAGGCACAGTAAATAGGAAAATTACAGACTAGAACTGGGCAACTAATTGTGATGTTTTTTAAAAAATATATATATATATATATTTTTTTTTTAATAAAATGCTGCCATGTCATGTCAGTGGTGACTGTATGTATTTTTCAAAGGCCAAATTAAATCTTGAAGCACTCAGTCTGACTTTTAGAGAAAAGTACATGTGGTTGGGTAAGGTTTCTAGTTTTCTAGAAATCTCGTCTAGCAAGAGATTTTTCTTGGATACTTTGTGAAAGTTTCAAGGTTCCACATGAACCCTACAAATAAATTTCAATGATCTGATAAAGCATTTATTTATTTATTTATTTATTTATTAAACTGATTTTGATTTTAACCTCTTCAGGCTCTTATTGTTAAAAGTAATATGTTATTCTTTACTAATGACTATTGTATAGGCAAAATCTATTCATGGTATATGTCACTCTGTAGGACAAAGTGTACTGTAATGTTAGTCGTCTGTAACGCTCAATCCCTGAGGTTCTACCTGGAACCTTCGGAGAGAGAGAAAGTTGCAGGGTTCTACACAGAAACTTTAAGCGTTCCCCAGAGAAACCAACCAAATTTCCATTAGGATGCTAGATCCTAGAAACCTTTTTATTTTATTTCCTTTTTTTTTATGAGTGTAATTGAACTGTCTTTTATAGATTCAATCTAAAAATCCTTATAATCCGATTGGCCATTCTCTGTAATGCATTACTAGATGATTTATTAGGGTTTCCTACGGCAGAATGTTTACACAAGCCCAGCAGTGTTTATGAGCATTGTCGAAGTCTAGTGTAAAGGTTGAGTGTCTGAAAAACAGCAGGAATGTGGGTCTCTGCTGGATAACTAAGGAGAGTTTTTCTTCCTCCCACAGTATTCATCAGCAGCCAAACACAACTGTGCTCTCAGTGCTGCGTAGGAGTAGCCTATATACTGAACATGTCGAAATCAGACTGTTTCCCGCTTTGACAGTCCCAGTTAAGAACGCATCATGCAGACCGAACTGGTTCTTCACCTTTTTACATCATTTTTATTTTTTCAACCAGAAAAAAAATCACCCTTTTTCTGCACAATTCCCAAATCATGCTGATTAATGACGGAAACAGAACATAACTTTACTTCTTAAGTCTATCGTTAGAGGATCTTCATTGTAAATCTGACATGGTGGAACTACATGTTATAGAATCGGGCAAAGATTTTATAGAGATCATCTCATACAGTACAACGAGGAATAATCTTCAAAAGAGTACCGAAATCAGCTTTAAAGAAATGTGAAAATTTCAAGAATGCTTGAACAGACTAGTAAATAAGCACTATTCCCAATATCTCAGTGTATACCATCCAGTATAACCCCTTCCTCTCGCTCCCTAGCTGATTGTTCATAAGTCATCCTGCATCTCAACAGCTGCTATACACTTCCAAACCACTGACAATATTTCTATGTAAAAGACAGCTATTTATTTTAACACTAAACCCCAATTCCAGACAGAAGTCATGGACAAAGGTCAACCAGTTCACTCCTGTGCTTGTTGCAATCATGTATACAGAACTATGAAAAATGATTCGTTTCAAAAATGTGGCATTGTAATTTGTGCCGGTTCACCGAGATCATGCCTATTGTCATGGGTCATGGAGAGATTTTTTTTACAAAATGGCAGATGGGAGTGATTATGGACGACACAGAATCCAGAGCACACCAGGAACAGTAATAAGAGACTCGGTCTGAAAAGCCATGGTGAGAGCGTGCATGTCTGTGGTTAGTTCAGTATGAAGCTGTCATGAATAAACCAGCAAGCTCAAGATGAAAAGCTATTAAACCCTTACTTTAGGATTTCGAATGCGTGTTTTTCTCATCATACAAAATGTTAGACATAATTGCAGTTCTGGACGTCTTTGGAAAGTCGACGTATATATTAATGCAGTTGTGACAGGTTTGTGCATTTTTGCCTGTTTGCCAGAATATTTCTACCTCAAAAATATGGATTTTCTTCTATACCTGTAGTTTAGACAGATTTTCATACTTCTTGAAGGAGGGGGCCGGTGATTTTATAGGTTCTCCTCAAATATTAACTGCTTCAATGAAATATCTGCTCAAAGCAGAGACTTTAGGCTCTGTAAATGAGAGGAAAAACAACATGTAGACCAGCTATGGGGGATTTCATTTTTTTCTGACAGTTCTAAATGTTTATTCGTGTATGGTTAACAT
>NC_071265.1:6590000-6775000 GCF_023375685.1 Ictalurus furcatus | reverse complement strand
CTTTGGAAATGCCAATCAGTCTACCATGCATGTCTTTGGACTGGGGGAGGAAACCGGAGTACCTGGAGGAAACCTCCAAAGCACGGGGAGAACATGCAAACTCCGCACACACAGGGCCATGGTGGGAATCGAACCCCCGACCCTGGAGGTGTGAGGCGAACGTGCTAACCACTAAAAAAATTCAGATTTCAGTGTCAAGATTAGTGACTTATTACTAATTGCATAACAATGACTTGTTCCTACAGCTAAGTAGTTAAATACATTTTTAGTTGATGTTACACATTTAGATGGACAACAGCACATTAGTGTCATTGCTTCTCATTTTTTTTTCTCTCTGTCCTTCTTGGGTTTCACTAATGTCTTAATGTCCTGAAATCCATGATTGGATTTGGAGTATTTGCACTGCTTTGTCACAGTCCTTGGCTGTTTTTATGTCTTCATTCCTACATATGTACTGTATAATGTACTCGCTGAACTTTGACCAAATATTGTTTTAGGGAGTTGCCAGAAATGCCATAACTGCTTGCATTACATAATTTAACACCGATATTTTAAACCAGTTTTGTCAGGAAGTGTTGAGGCACTTTTTACTGCATCACCAATTAATCCCGTTGTCACTAGTTTAGAATAATTAATACCTCAGCAGCACAAATGCAATAATTTAGTCATTCTGTTTTGTTGGGTAAATGTTCACACATATCTGCACTATCCTCTTTAGCTGACTCAGCAATGGAGATTTGATTTCCTCAGGAAGTTGTCGGTGCATCTTTACAAGCATAGATATTTGGTTGGTATTTTTTGTTTATTTGTTTGTTCTTTCAAATCAAAAGGCTGCTTCAATGTTAAACTGGAATGTAGCATTGAACTGGAACTCAAAAGCATGAATACGCTTTTGATCCTTAAATTTGAAGCAAACATTTATATGTAATCAAAATTCAAGAATTTATCCAATTAACCACTCATGTTCATTTAAATGTTATGAAGCATTATATCTCCAACTGGGTAGATTTCTCTGTGTCAACAATTTTCAAACCACTGAGCTCATGGTAATGTTTGTAATGTAGTGATAAACAGGTTGAATACAGACTAAATGCCCTTAATAGTCCTTAAAATATATATAAAGGTTTTTGAGTTTGTCATTTAAGTTCGTGGAAACCAGCATGGTGGTGCATCGAAAGCAGCTGGATGATAAACAGTCCCATCTTCCAATCATGCATTAAACGCAGAGTCAACAATTTAAAAAAATAAAACACTTCAGGTCACTTTTTTGTGGTATTTGGCATTATTAAGTCATTGAAATATCTGTTTAGAGCAGAACTTCTGGGTCCTGTAAGTGGCCTGTAAAATGCCTAGCCTAGCTTTGAAGGGCTGTATTTTAAATTTCAAACATTTTCCAAAATCACTGAATACACCTTAAATAACAGTAGTCATGCATGAATAACTAAAGGTGTGGTGTCGGTGTATAAAAAACGCTTTTGAGAAACGCAGGCAGGTTTTAAGGCAGCCGTTATCTGTTGACTCACAGCATGGTCCACGGTTTACAAAATCTGTTTGCAATTAGAGCACAGGCAGTTGGGAGTGCTGCAGAGCGAGAGCCGTCATTGCACTGTAATTCTACTAATTGACCTGAAAATGACAGTGAAGGGCCCTTGAAACGTAGCCTTTTCATTTGCAACAGATACAAACACAGCCTAATTTTAGCTCATTTCAAACCATGTATGAACTCTTGTCATATCTGTACCAGTAGTATAATTACCATGATGGAAATAGAAGCCTGTAGTTTCAGGAAAACCTACTGTAGAGATGATGTGAAGTAGCACACAAATAAACCTGATTTTCGCTCTTCTCAAGTCACTTAAGATGCACAAAATTCCACTCGTAAATTGTTCTAGCAGTTTTGGCTTTCGCAGTAAGGATGCAACATGAAAAATGAACGCTATATCAAATCATTTTGCTGTGTGCGGTGTGATGTTTATATGGGGTCACAGGTTCATCGGATCTAACAAGTGTGAATTCGATTTCATTCTTATAATGGTTTTAACAATATAAAATGCTGTCCATAAAATCTGGATGTAGATTTAGATCCCTAAAGAGCAAACCAGTGGTCACAATGGCAAGAAAAGAGACTTCCTGAGACACAAGAAGTAGGAATCTTCAGAAGAACCAGGGTGACCCAGATAGTGAGGTTATATGTCCACGGTTGTATTCTACAACGTCAAACAGTACTAATAGTGTTAAGGATGTTCAGTATGAGCATCATAGTCTTTATGATTACAGCAGTGGATCAAAGGCTTCCAAGTGAGATTATCCACAGACACAAGAGTGAGTTTTGGACATAAAGTGTAATATGTAGGGTGTCTATGTGAAACCATCCACAGCAAACTTTCTATAAATCACTTTGGTCAAAATAATGCAGGCATGTCACTTTAAACCATGTCACATGACAGGTTCACCTAACGTGTTTTAATATATCACAAGGCGTCTTTCAATCACATAATTTAGCAATATAATAGCATTATTGTATTATACAGTAGATATTGTTACATGAGTAGAGGGCCTCAACTATTTGATGGTTTAAAGCTCTTAAAACAGCAGAGGTGCCTCGAAACATCTCAGTGAACACATGAATACCCTTAATTATGATTATAGCTTATTAAAAAGCACCTGAGTAGGTAAAAAAAAACCCAGGCATTTTATTAGGAACATTACGTGCACAAGCTCTATGCATACTTCTTGGAAAGTTCATGTTAATATAAATACATTTCACGATTTGTGGTAATTCTCGTTTATTTATATTTAACTAATTCATGAGTTGATTGTGGGATTAATGTTTAAAAAAAAAAAGAAGATTTATTTTATTATTAATTTTTATTGATACTGTATGCCCGTTCTACATCTTCTGTGAGCTCATGTTCACACATTTATATCTACCCATAAACAAGAAGGAAACATCCATCCATCTGTCCATTTTTCTTACCGCTAATCCTATACAGGATCACGGGAGATTCTATCCCAGGAAACTCGGGGCACGAGGAGGGGGACACCCTGGATGGGGTTCCAATCCATCGCAGGGCACAGTTGCACACACATTCACACACTATGGAAAATTTGGAAATGCCAGTCACCCAACAACACATGTCTTTGGACTAGGGGAGGAAACCAGAGTACCTGGAGGAAACCCTGGAAGCTTGGGGAGAACATGCAAACTCCATGCACACGGGGCTGAGCCCCCAACTGCAGAGGCACAAGGTGCTAAAAAAGTGCTAACCACTAAGCCACCATACCAAGAAAGGAGCGTGTGATTTTTCATTTCAAGACAACTAACATATCATTGCAGATATTTTACTTTTATGAGAATACATGAAAGTCTAATCAAATAGCCCTTCCAGCTAAAGTGAATCCAGGTTATGGCAAGTATGTGTTGACTTGATCGGAGTTACTATATGTCATATTGCACAGGAAACAGCTGGAGCATGTGATTACATGAGAAATGTTCACGTTAATCAGGACCGATGCTGTCGAAAAACTTTGCAGCTATTCATTTCATTTCAGTCCAATCTATAATCCAGTTAAAAAACACATGTTTACGATAGGTATGGCTAAAATTATATAGTCCTCTAAGAAAATGCTGTTGCATATGCCTTTACACCTTTACAAAACAGATCTAACAACAATACCAGTGTTTCCTTGTGTAATCCCCAGTGCAACATTAAACCCAATGACCTCACCCTGAGGAGAACAATGGCCCATTTCCTACAAAAAAAAAAAAAAAAAAAAAGGACTAACTTCACACAGAGTTCTGTGTGAATATTGTGTGACCGGGACTTAGTTAGAGCTGTCAGTACTTTATAATTAATAGACCATAATAAACATGTAATTTATACTGTATACTATATATAATATAAATGCAATATTATTAAACTATTCCACAGACATTATTTCTGTCTTTCTATATATTGGATTGTTAATGCTGTAATGCTGATATTATAATTTTCTGTAAAATTGATATGGAAAGGACATGTGAACGGAAACATCTCTGTATCCATCCATCCATTTTCTATATCACTTTTCCTACAGGGTCACGGGGAACCTGGAGCCTATCCTGTGGAGCATGGGACACAAGGCGGGGTACACTCTGGACGGGGTGCCAATCCATCACAGGGCACAATCGCATACACCCTCACACACCCATTCATACACTACGGACACTTTGGACATGCCAATCGGCGTACCATGGATGTATTTGGACTGGGGGAGGAAACCGGAGTACCCGGAGGAAACCCCCGCAGCACGAGGAGAACATGCAAACTCACAGGGAAGTGGCGGGAATCGAACCCCTGACCCTGGAGGTGTGAGGAGAACGTGCTAACCACTAAGCCACCGCACCCAATTACCCTGTATATTGTAATAAATATGACGAAACCATTTCACCCTACAAGCTAAAGATGTATTAGTTACGGGAGTTACTAGAGTTATATCACAGTAATAGGTACGGGTCAGGGACGTAAGTTTAAATGTTACGCCAGTATTTAAGCGGGGAAAGTTCTCTGTATTCAGACTCGACTTATGCAGGTTGAATTTCTGGGCTTTCCTTTCAGATCATTCAGACATTTACCTGTGTGTGGTTCATACCTTGGTGGTTGCCAGATTTTTCATGTCTGAAATGGGGTTTTTCAATAGTGTCTAAACCACTGCCTTTAAATACAAGCACTTTTCTAAAGACTTTGAAGAGACAGAATTAAATAAGTAATAGTGTCATTCTAGTGTACTTAATTTTGTCCTCAAATGACATTCCATTGTTTTTTTGAGTGTATTCACAACCTAAAACATGAACTTCAGAGTGACAAGTGATGCAAGGTCCAAGATCAGAATCTTCACAAGCGTCACTAAGACTTATCTCTGTTTTAGGCAAATGACGCCCTGCTAGCGCAGCTTTCATTCAATTGTAACACATCCGAGTAACACATAAGTCTGTAGATATGTCTCAAGTATGAATAACGATGTGATTTGATAAAGCCCAACATCTGGGATAAGAGTTCAGCAGCTAGTGTAGGCCCCACATCCCTATTTTACATTTCCTCCTAAATCTGCTAAATGGCAGAAGCAGCAACTGGTAATGCTCAAATATTGTCAAGCAAGTGGGCCACATTTACAATGAAAACCCATTCCAGGACCAGAAACATACACACCGTCTGCTAGAGTATTGAAGCTGAGCTTGTTAAAACTGGGTGGAGGATAACTCAAACCTGATATTTTCTTCAGCCATGCATTCAACATGCTGCTATTTATACACACCAAACAACTTGTTGTTAAGACAGGGACTGTGTCTCTGTTCTCTGAATTCGGCCAAATGAATACCAAATGGATTTGTCAGATGGAGAGCAATGGGAGAAGGAAATGAAACATGAGGGCCTCAGCTGTTTTGAATCTCAAATCCAAATTACAGATTACACCAGACGTCTCTGATTTCCAGTCATTCCTGACTGTGCTCTCACCCAAGTGGCCTGCATTTCTAATCGAAACTGACATGTTCACGATCCCAAATGATAATACTGTACATTACCATTGTTCAAAGAGTAAAGTATCTTCTGCAGCTTGAAGAATCTGGAGCAATAAACTCAACGACGCAAAACAGTGGAAAAGTACTGGAAAAATGTATACCGCTCGCTACCCTGACTTTAGATGCACAGCTATAAAATGGGAAATACTGTAGCTAAAAGTGCCTGTGTTGTAGTGTGTGTAGTGTTTTAAAATTTAGGGGATAGCCCAATTTTCCATAATAACTTAAAGCATATGTGAAGGTTTTAGAAAGTGCTATCTAATCTAATCTAATGCCCGTAGTCAGCCCATGAACCATGTCTAATAGAAACAAGAGTACTCGAAATACCATGGGACAGTCCTGGACTGTTCTGGTTTTATGTAATAAGTCGCATAGTTCGAGCCATTTACTTAAACACAGCTGGAAAAAAATGTGTTTATCAGCGCTCTGTAAAAAAGAAAGCGCGTTGTAATACAGATACAAGAACCAAGGGGTCCAAGCACTGAAAATACAGTAGCCCTGTAGTGTTTTTTTATTCTTATTATTATAACACTTGCTTAATGGACATCTATGGCAGCCCATAGAACCATTCACTCACGTTTTTAATACAATTTGGAATATGGATTTGACACTGTCCCAATTGTAAAATATATATATGTATGTGTATATATATATATATATATATATATATATATATATATATATATATATATATATATAAGAATTTGTCAGTAATAAGTTAAGAAAATTGACGATGGCAAAGACATCAAGAACGACGTGAGCCGGTATTTCAGTGATGTTTTGCATTGGTAGGTACTGTAGGTTTAAGACCACGCCCTGAAGGTCAAATATAGATGCTGTGTCTTTGCAAAACTAGGTGGCGCTATAATTAAAGAATAAATGAAAACCGCTCATGAAAATCTCTGTCACGAAAGCAGTTTCATCTGGAAACTGATTCCGTTTTCCAAAACTAAACAAAGTTCTAGTTATTTATTTTAGATTTAGATGTATTTGATGTTTCCAATCTTCCTATACAGCATGCAGTTTGTAATATGGGACATAAACGTTTAAAATAGGGTTCTTCAAAAGATCTTTTGTATAGTTAAGGGTACTTATTGTCCTACAAGTATTGCAGTTCGGAACCTTTTCTGATAGATACTTTTAAGGGTTCTGTCAGAGGGACAACTGAAAAATCCTTAAGCGTTCTAGATTTGACCTGTGAATTGTGTACCTTTTCTGAATAATCTGGGATTAAATCGAAATAGTTTCTAAAAATAAGCATAAACACACCACGAAGTATGTTTTAGGACCACATTTAAGACCGAAATGTTTTAAATGAATTAATCAAATAAGGTAAATAAGGAATTGCTGATTATTATCTTAAAAAAAGTTATATTTACTGTCTTTGTTGAACATTATTGAGCATGACAAATATTTATACCTGAGTACCTGATACTTTCCATGAATAATAATAATAATAAAAGGATTGTAATTTAAATGAACTTGATATCTTTGTGATACAAAAAAGTACAAAGTGACGCTCCTCTAAATCTATCGTTCCTAGTTTCACCAAGACATCTCTTAAAGCACTCTGTATAATTATTGCCGTGAAGAATACACTGAAAAATGCCCTGAGAATAGTGTAGAAAAAAAGGTTGATGGATGAATTCGCATTTCCACTGTGCATGACATCATACATCATGATGGACTAAAATTGCATAACAGTCTATAAAGAAAAGCAACCAAAAGCAAAATGAAGCACTTCATTCCAAACGGTTTGAAAAGATCAAACGTTCCCATAGATGGTCCCCATATTTGCTAAGGATGCAGTGTGGATCGAGTATGAGATTACTCTGTTATCCACTATTTTAGCCTGCCATGCAATCAGCACTTCTTCCAGAGAAACGGCTCAGCATAAAAGAAACGCACAAAGAAAATCAAAGCAAAAAAGAATCTCAGTGGACATGGATATACAGGGGGGGGGAACCTAAAATTCCTTCTTTGTTGCCCTAAATCACATGCAGGCAAAAGCCCAATTTCGAGCAAGAAAAATAAACATCTCAAAGTTTTTGCAAGACTTAATGCAAACTTACTGTTTGAATCCTGCTTCTCTTAAACCATTTGTCCAGTGTGATGTTAATTCCAACTAGTGAGAAAGAAAACCAAAGTAAAATCCAGGCTGTTCCTTTCTCTCTATACTCACTTAGACCTCATATCCAGGCACACTGAGCTGATGTAAGACAGCTCTGGAGAGAGAGAAAGAAAAAGAGAGAGAGAGAGAGAGAGAGAGAGAGAGAGAGAGAGAGAAACTAACATTCTGAGGATTCTTGGGTACATGCCAAAGTCCCAGAATTCCATATGCCATACAGAAGGTTTCAATTAAGTCAGAGTCCAGTGGCCAATCAGAGAACTTTTTTTTTTATGCTTTAAGCAAATACTGAAAAGATCATAACTCTCAATGCACAAAGTATTTATAGAGAGCTGTGAGAAGGGCTGTGATCCACCCCACCCCCCAGTTTCATCTAACTCTCAGTAGTCGCCGCTATTCTGTGGAAGCTTAGCAGTGCTTCTACGTAAACAGGAGATGGATTCAGTGCAAAAAAAAAAAAAAATTAAACAAACAAACAAAACGTTTCATATCTGCTTTGAATTCATAAATTACAATTGAATACTTGGGCCACAATTATTCAGCGTCATAAAATGGGATCTAAATCCACATTTCTGAACATTTGCTTTGTGACAACGTCGATTAAAAACAAAAACAAAAAAAGCACTTTGCAGATAAAAGTGAACGGAATTGAAAAGTTGAATCAGGTGCACACTCACCAGCCATTTTACCAGTCAAGGACACCATAGTAATACTGGGTAGGACTTCTTTTTGCTCTCAGAACAGCCTCAAATTCTTCCTGGCATGGATGAGACATGGTGTTGGAAACATTCCTTTGATATCCTGGTCCATATTGGTGTGATCGTATCATATACAGTAATTGCTGCAGACCTGGTGACAATACTCGGATAGGCTGTGGCATGCAAATGAGGAAGGGACCCAATGTGAGACATGAAAACCTTCCCCACATCCCACAACATTACACCACCACCACCAGCCTGAATTGTTTACACACGACATGATGGATTCATGCAGTTGATGCCAAATTCGGACCCTACCATCTGCATGTTGCAGCACAAATCGAGATGTATCAGACCAGATGACGTTTTTTTTCAGTCTTCAGCTGTCCAGTTTCAGTGATCCTGTGCCCACTGTAGCCTCAGATTCCTGTTTTTGGCTGACAGGAGTGAAACCCGATGTGCTCTTCTGCTGATTTAGCCCATTAGCCTCAAGGTTTAATGTGTTGTCCTTTCTGAAATGTTTTTCTACTCACCACGGTTGTAAAGAGTGGTTATTTAAGTTACTGTAGCCTTCCGATCAGCTTAAAACAGTCTGGCCATACTCTGCTGACCTAAAGGACCCAAGAAAACATTCCCCAAATCATTACACCACCACCAGCAGCCAGAACTGTTGACATGATGCAGATTGGGTCCATAGATTCATTCATGCTGTTAACACCAAAGTCTGACCCTACCATCTCACCCAAACATCACTGGATGTTTTTTGTTTCTCGCACCACTCGATGTAAACTCTACAAACTGTTGTGTGTGAAAATCCCACACTAAAAATTAGGAATAAACACTTGCGGGCATGCTGTTCTAGCAAAATAATCCACAGCTGATGTGGCTGGTGTGATGGAGCCTGACACAAAGCGGTATTACTGTTACTACAAGGAAGTTGATTATTTAACAATAGCAGCATTGTATTCCTCTTATAAAATAGCAATTTGACAACAATCTAAGGTTAATAATAAATGAAAAGTATAGTGTTGATGAAATGACAAAAGTATCATTGTTGATATGATGAGGTTTTCTGTGAGGGGAGGAGCCGCAGCCGTCCGCTCGGAAGTCCATTGCCATTGCCCTGAGTCGTGGGGGATGACAGCGTGTATGGGGACTGGAGTGTTTTTTTCTCTCTCTCTCCCTCTTGCTGTCTCTCTTGCTTGCTCCTTCTCTCTCCCCTCTTCCTCCCCTCGTCTCTCCTTTCTCTCCCAGGATGCGGGGCCAGCTGACCGAAAGACGTAGACGAGAGGGCAGCACCACACTCTCGAAAGGGTTGGAGAGGGTGTGCGTCAGGCCGGGGGACCTGAATCTGGCGGCGCAGGAGTGTGACGAGGAAGAGGGAGAAGCCAGGTTGTGATGATGCACAGCTGGCACTGATTTAGCTAATCAGTGGGAGAGAGCGAGATAAAGGAGCGTCTGAAAGCGCCGGAGAGAGAGAGAGAGAGAGAGTTCGGTTTGGGTGTTTTATTTTATGTTCGAGTTTGGTTTATTATTAAACTTTGTGTTCAGTCGGTTCCTGCCTCTTCCTTGCCCGACTTTAAAGTCTGTTACAGATATCTATGGAAGGAGTCTCCAGTGTCAGTGCTTTGTAAAAGACTGTAGGTTTTCCACCATGGGAAAGTCTCCAGAACAGAGGAGTGAAAACATGAACTAACCTGTTTTTCCCTCTCCTCTGTCAATCACAGTGACACTAACCAATCATGGGCATCTGTAAATTCATGTATGCAGAAGAGAGCAGATAGCACTTTAATCAGAGTGTGTTATACTGGCGTGTGACACAGTATGAGTAGAAATTCAAAAAGATGCTGTTGGTTGGCTTCACGTGGCTTCGAGGACACACGTATTAGCCTTAGAAAATAAAAAAACATCCATATTTTACATTTACAATGGCCCAGCAGTGGAAGCTTGGCAGTGCTGGGCTATAAACCACTGAGCCATCACGGCCCTGTTTTTATGCATTTCAAAATATTAAGATGGGCAATGTAAAGTCACTGTAGGGTCTTTTTTAATCAAATCTGCAACAAACAGGAAGTGATTTTACTTGTAAATTGTCAGGGCTTACATGCCAGCTCTTATTTGAATATGAGCTCACTCAATATGTGCCTTTGCATAGTTAAGGGTTTTTAGCTTCCAGAAGGGGTTCAGCTGTCTACTTATATGGAAAATATTTTTGTTTTTGGACTGATGAGACATTTCCCCCAAAATTAGATTCACACTCTAAAAGTTAGGTATAGAAAATGTAAGGAATAAAGTAAGGAATAAAACACTTCGGAAAATAAAGAATGATGTGGTGGTGCGATGCAGTGTGAAGCGGAGTTCCTGTTAACACCCTGAAGTCTTTCCAATAACTGCATATCCTGAGGTGTTTTATTCCTTTTATATTTATGTTATATTTACAATATTTATTCATTAAACAATGACACATTATACGTTTTATCCAGTTACATTTATAAATACATTTAATGTTGTGGACCATTTGGAAACAATTGCTCCTGTTATCACTTACAGGAGGTATAATGTAACAGTCTCTCGCTTGTCAGGTTACTGAGAAACTACAAAGTCCTCCATCCTGGAGACTTTGTTGTGTCGGAAAACGTAACGTTACAGCTTTACCTCTGACTGTTACAAAGCATTGACACTGGAGCCTATGCTGGAACTGTAGAAACAATAACGTATTAGAACTAGCACAGTGATATAAACCTGTGATTTGCATTACAGCCAAAACTACTGTCAGGGATGCTGTTATAGGAAATTAATCCACACCTTTTGACCAATCAGAATCAAGAATTCAACAGAGTTTTGATTGAATTATTCAACCTCAATCAATCTGTACAGTATAGCTACAAATTACTCAGGATATGGAAATTTTATAAAAGATTTTTATTATTATTATTTTTATTGTTATTTATTTTCAGATTTTTTGGTAGATAGGTAGAGAGAGAGAAAGATAGAGATAGGGGTATATAGAGAGAGGGGTAGATAGAGAGAGAGAGGGGTACATAGAGACAGAGAGAGAGAAAGATAGAGAGAGAGGTACATAGAGGGAGAGGTAGAGAGAGACAGTGAGAGAGAGGTAGAGAGCGAGAGGGGTAGAGAGAGAAAGATAGAGAGAGAGGGGGTAGAGAGAGACAGAGAGGTAGAGAGAGGTACATAGAGAGGTTTAGATAGAGGTACATAGAGAGAGGTAGAGAGAGAAAGATAGAGAGAGAGGTACATAGAGAGAGAGACAGACAGAGAGAGAGAGAGAAACTGTCTATGGGTGCACATTTCCGAAATGGCTGTAGTGTGGTGGTGGTTACAGTCACCGGCCAATCATAACCTCCCTCATAAACCCAAGCTGGAAAATTTATTCCATTGATCCGTGGTCAAACACCTATGTGCGCACACACAGACACAGACACACACACACACACACACACACACACACGCTTGTCTTAGAATCCTTGTGAAGTCTTTCTATGACATTATTATTGATACAGCTAATTAACGTTATGTTTACACCTGAATCTAACCCTTACTTTAACCTCGGTAACCGAAATAAAATAAAAACTGCATAAAAAAAAGGCAGTATTCCTCGTAGGGACCAGACAAACATCGTCACAAGTTCAAAACTGCCAGATATTCCCATCCATGTTGGAACAGTGATACCCACCAGGATATAAACACCCCCCCCCCCCCCCCCAAACCATAAATGAAGACAGGAAGTCACCTCTTTTCATAAACAATTTAGAAAGTATTTATTTTACTTTTTTTTTTTTGAAAACATTGACATTAGTTACAGTATCTTAGAAATTGATTCGTCTCCGTTCTGTTCGATTTGTTCATGAACATGTTCATCAAGTAAAGTCTTCATAAAGTGTTTTACTGCTATTCATTACTATCTGCTGTTCATTTTATAACGCAAAGTAAGTACACTGTGCAATGTGTGTGGTGCTGTGAAGGTGTAGAATGTGGTATAGAGAGCATCCGCTACTGAATTTCAGTTTCTCAGCGTCCTGAGGAATGTCTACGTGTTTCGTGGTATGAACAAAGGTTGGATTTTTAAAAAAAAAAATGCCCTGGTCCTGATCATCATGCAGATTAACCAATGTACCATTCTAATTACATTATATAACATTACATTCATTCTTCTAGTAAACACATTCATATAAATTAATTACCATGCATGTTCCTATTCGAAGACAAAAACAAGCATTTATATAAAAATACGTTTTGAAAAATAAATAGATTGATTTGGATTACATGAGGCCCCTGAAGGCCTTATTCCTTCATCTTATTGCACTAGAATGTCACATTTACATCCAGCCTGATAGGAAGAGGGAGGAAGGAGGGGAAACGGCTTCCGTGTGGTCTTCGGATGTCGAGTTTGCAGCTCACAGTCCGTTTTTCACATGCTCGTGGATTCCATTCTCGTCGATGATCAGTGCTGGGTGGAATTCTTTACCCCTCACCAGTTTCTCCAGTCCCTGTGCATCGACAAAAATGTCCCGTTAATTACTTGCAAAGATTTGAAACCCTTAAACTCTCACGATACAGCCAGATATGCGTACATTTCTCATCTGTCACTACACACCATACACCAGTATCACTGTAGGTACTGAATGATGTGCTTTAAGTTAACTAAATATTATTTAATTAGTATTTGAACTAATTAAGTAAATAATATGCCTGGACTCAAAGTTGTTAAGAAAAGTCCAATTCACACCAAACACATGCCTCAGAAGCAGTATCGCTTGCCAAACACTAAATCCATCCATCCATCTTCTATACCGCTTATCCTACTGAGTCACAGAGAACCTGGAGCCTATCCCAGGGAGCATGGGGCACAAGGTGGGGTACATACTGGACTGTACCAATCCATCATAGGGCACATTCACATACACATTCATACACTACAGACACTTTGGACATGCCAATCAGCCTACCATGCATGTCTTCGGACTGGGGGAGGAAACCGGAGAACCCGGAGGAAACCCCCACAGCACGGGGAGAACATGCAAACTCGGACGGGAATCGAACCCCCAACCCTGGAGGTGTGAGTCGAACGTGCTAACCACTAAGCCACCGTGCGCCCCACCAAACACTAAATGTTGCTTACAAGTTGCAACGTCAGGTGTGAATTTCCTGTAGTGAACAGTCCCATGCGGCACTTTTGTTTATGAATGAAGTCGGAGGATTTTTCTTACCTCTCCTCCATAGGACACGAGCGGCGAGATCTCACATTTGATTGGAAGGTCAGTTCCATCCTTCAGACTGTAAAATACAGAGGGTTCAAATCATTTCAACTTTAAAAAAAAATAAAGAAAGAAAGAAAAGAAAAGGAAAAAAAAAAAAAGAGAGGTCAGTCTGTCAATAGGAGGAGCAATCACAAAGATCTGAGCACGCTGTGTAGAAAAGGATTCATTGGTTATTGGAAAGACCTCTGCACTCATGACTGAGCGAATGGTCGTGTATCAGTATCAAGGGTGGACAAATCATTCATTCATTCATTCATTCATTCATTCATTCATTCCCTAGCCCATTTGGCATGCGGAAGCACCAATGTGCCGCTCTGTCCTATGTGATGTCCAATCGTCATTTTTTTACTCCACTTTTTTAAGTGTTTAAATGCATGTTGTTCTGGCATTTGAGTTGTAGAACGGTTTTTGTCCTGCATTCGAATGCATTTGTTTCTATATCTCTTCGTATTCCTCATTCTGAAAGGATTCCGTCTATGAATACGTGTGCAAATCGACATGTCTAGTAATAACGGTTCCGACCAACTAGACTAGCTCCTTGGTCAATGTGTATAGTGTTAACGTTTACAGGGACGTAGTCGATTCCACAGCATTTGCTCCACTGAGAACTTCATGACCCAACTGGAGTGTGTTACATATAAACATGCATATCAAAAGGAGTTATGCTTTGTGAAGGTCATTAAGGAGAAGATTTTTCGTTCTCTGGTGATGGCTATAAAACGCAGCCTATTGAACCTGCTTGTCCCAGCGCAGGCTAGTGATTTGTCCACCCGTGAATATTCAGAGAGATAAACAACAAATGATTTCACATGATTTCCAGACATCCACTCTACCGGTGATTAAAAAGAAATGTTCTTTCACTTGCCATCACTAAGCGGTTAAGAGATCAGGAAAGAGACCTTGATTAAGAGCTAGCAAGATAGCACCGTTCGGTTATGGTAGCGATCGAGCGAATGAGCCGTGCCAACACCGACTGCAAAACATGCCTGGCGCCCTCTTCCCAGCATGCGCCATTCTGCCTGTTAGCATCTACTGTCTGCATGAGAACAAGTCACGGGCAGTAGGTTGAGAATACCAACCTTTACCGCACATCAGGAGAGCCGAACTCTCCCCACCTCCTGAGCTGGATTCTCTATCACCTACTGGCTGTTAAACTAGTAAGGGAGAGAAGCGAAAAGCCCCATCACCATGCACTACCATAGAACCACAGAAATAGTTACTTCTGGCTGCCATCAGGTGTGAGTGCCCCTGCTGGTCCAGGTCTAGAAATGTTACACAGGAAATAAAAATGTGAATAAGGGTAAAAAAAAACCAACAAACAAACAAAAAAAACCTGTAAAAAACACTGGACATACAGTGAAGACAGAGTAAAGAGAAATGTGGCATTAAAATCTGTCATGACCTCGGAGTACAACACATGACCCTGTGGAACTGTGAGGCTTATCTGTTGTACAACACGTCTGTATTTGTTTATCTTCTGTCCAAGCTGTTTGTATTTGTTTATTTGTTGTACAATAGGTTTGTATTTGTTTATTTGTTGTACAAGATGCTTGTATTTGTTTATTTGTTGTACAAGATGCTTGTATTTGTTTATTTGTTGTACAATAGGTTTGTATTTGTTGTACAATAGGTTTGTATTTGTTTATTTGTTGTACAATAGGTTTGTATTTGTTTATTTGTTGTACAAGATGCTTGTATTTGTTTATTGGTTGTACAAGATGCTTGTATTTGTTTATTGGTTGTACAAGATGCTTGTATTTGTTTATTGGTTGTACAAGATGCTTGTATTTGTTTATTTGTTGGACGAGATGCTTGTATTTGTTTATTTGTTGGACGAGATGCTTGTATTTGTTTATTTGTTGGACGAGATGCTTGTATTTGTTTATTTGTTGTACAATAGGTTTGTATTTGTTTATTTGTTGTACAATAGGTTTGTATTTGTTTATTTGTTGTACAAGATGCTTGTATTTGTTTATTGGTTGTACAAGATGCTTGTAGTTGTTTATTGGTTGTACAAGATGCTTGTAGTTGTTTATTTGTTGGACGAGATGCTTGTATTTGTTTATTTGTTGTACGAGATGCTTGTATTTGTTTATTTGTTGTACAATAGGTTTGTATTTGTTTATTTGTTGTACAATAGGTTTGTATTTGTTTATTTGTTGTCCAAGATGCTTGTATTTGTTGTACAAGATGCTTGTATTTGTTTATTTGTTTTATAAGATGCTTGCATTTGTTGCAGAAGATGGTCTGCGTTTATATAGCGCCTTTATTAACCTTAGCGGCACACACACACACACACACAGACACCAGCAGCAAGATGCTTGTATTTGGTAATTAGTTGTTTCCCTGTTGTACAAAATGTTTGTAAGTGATGATAAGGTGTATATTTGCTGTTCCAGATGTTTGCATGTTTTGTATTTGATGATTTGTTACTTGCTTGCTCTTGGACTGTAAAGCAACCTGGAGTTTGAGAAAAGGTGCTATAAAATTATTATTATTATTATTATTATTATTATTATTATTATTATTGTGTTGCTAAAATCTCAGTGGATGATGGGATTAATATTGATATTATGCATTATGTAACCATATTAAATGATTTGGTTTAAGGACATCGCTACAGTGATTTTAAATCAGACCCCCAAACGAGAGCTGTATTTAACCCTAACGCAAACCTCAGATCCACGCAAGCACTCCAATGCGGACAGAGTGACGCACGATACACACGCACAAGGACAAACATGATTAATCAGTTGATCAAAACAATGTAAAACTACCCACATTCCTTGTTTGTTGTTTAAAACACACAATCCTTTTAAAAATATTTAGCAGTATATTTTAAATGGTATACGCGACACCTTAAAATACCATAACTGGGAACATAATCATAATCGTAAGTACCGTCCATCTGTCCTATCAATATCCAATCCTGTATACTTACCAGTTCTCCTGGGAGAGAAATGGTCAAGTATGAGATCACATTAACGGTATGACTATTTCAGGACATTTATATCAGTGTATAATGCTACATTATAATAGAAAAGATAAACAAAATAAATGTGTGTAAGAGAGAGAAACAGGGGGTAAATGTAGATTTTATTTATATAAATAAAACACGCTGCTCACCTGGGTATAGCAGGCACGGGGGTTCCGTTCTCATCTATGAAATGACCGCCTGCTTTGAGGATCCAGCGGTGGTGCAGGGACATGAGGGCATAGCGTGCAGTTGTGGGATTGTCTTTCCCATCCTGACTGTCTGCATTCTTCAGCGGAGAAAACTCGTCCTCTCTCAGCACCTCGTACACCACAAACCTCCTAACACATACGTCAGGAAATACACTTCAATTACACAAAAAGTCATTTTCAGAAGAATGTGAAAGATGGTCGTGAGTGGTATGGACGCAATATTGCGACTGCTCTCATTTCCAGCACCAGAAAGTATTTCTTAATGCTTCTATGTGTAAAGGTAAGGCATTACTAAAATCAGTGCATGAAGGACAGTGAAGGACATGCATGTTATATTTTCCTACAGTATTTCAACCCACAGCTTTTTATTCCACTCAGACCGGGTACAGCAGAAAGGAAAAAAACTGATGGAACAAAAAATATAAAAATAAAATAATAATAATAAAAAAACCAGGCACTAACTTGGCAAACTGGAAGATGTCAAACACAAATTTTTCCATCTTGATCCCGTTGGGTTTGTCGGGGTTGACCCGCTCGCCTCGTGTGTCCACGTAGGGGATTTTCTTCCGAGCCACATGGTGCTGTAGCTGAGGCTCATGGGTACTGAAAGACAGAGTGACGAAAAGGCAAAAGAGAAAGACAAATATGGGAAAAGAGAAACATGTTCTTCATATTAGAAGATCATACAAACATTACAGTGGGAGAGCAGGTCTGGCAAAATCATTGTGGGTTTAAAATACCAGACTAAAAGTGCAGATGTTCCTTTCTCGCCTTTACCTCATAGTTTCAGTCCATTCCGTCCTGCTTAATATTTACAAGATGGCAAACTGACTGGAAACAGCTCATAAAACTCCGGTTTGAACATGGTAAAGAGATATGTTGCCTAGCAACAACGTACATTCTGCATTTCATACTCATTCAGTGAATTCAAAGTGACATTAATAAAAGAAAAAACAAACCCTGCAACATACTGTGCAGAAACAACGGACAATTCACTCACTTGACAATGTCTCTGAGGAAGGAAAGGGTGAAGAAATGATTGGCCACGTTGCCGGCGTTAAACATGAGTCGACCGTCGGCGCTGCGCTTCTCGGCTGTCGCCATTGTGATCTCGCTGTACTCTACTACTTGGTACCGCCCATCGACCTTACAGACCACACCCACTGCCTCGGTCGGATTGGTTTTCTCCACCACCTGCCAATGAAGAAACATCCACGGATGAGTTTTGAAAAAGCATCACAGCACAAAGTGGGTTAAATAGTAGAGCGAGCATCACACTGAACTGTCTCTCTCGAAAAATTAAACTGATCTTATTCGTTTCCCAACAGCAAAACTGATGCTTTTGTAAATGAATCATACGTAAATGAATCACATGAAAATGTATCACTTGAATATGAATCTCATGAATATGAATCACATGTAAACGAATCACATGTAAATGAACCATATGAAAATGAATAAATAAATTAAAGACAAAACTGATGCTTTTGTTTCGTTAGCTGGTTGCTTTGGTTATGTTTCACATACTTAAATGAACATAAAAGCAAAAAATCTATTCGTAGATTTCAGAAATAAAGAAATAACACAATGAAAAGGAGACTAAAAAAAAACAACTTTGCCATAGTAATCACAAAAATCCCCTGAGAATGGGAAACATTGAGTCTGTGTTAAATAAATGATTCGCTAATTACATTACAGACTAGTTTAAAACATTGACTACGTTTACATGGACAGCAGTAATCTAATTATTGACCTTACTCTGAGTAAGATAATAATGTGATTAAGGTGTTTACATGAGTCGCTTTTAGAATATTCCTCTCATGTTCTAGAACATAATTAGATTAACAGCTCGCGTCATTAAGTCACCGCGCTACGCCGTCCGACGTCCCTCCAGAATTTCACGTATCCACATACAATTGGTCTTCATTATGGTACCGTATACAGTTTTGGGTGTTTTTTAATTTTTTTTTTTACGAACGCTTTAAGTGCAGTTAATTATTTGTCATGCTGTACGTGCTAATAGACAACTGCTTGAAGCGGTGGGCTGCGTCCCAAATCGCGTAGTTACCGTCTATATAGTAGCCGAGACACATGTATTTTACCCCACTACAGGCCTATAGTAGGAAAGTATGCGATTTGGGACGCAGCCGAACTCTCTTGTTCGCCGTAAAACTGCCGTGTGTGATCGTGTCCTGTCGCAAAATGCGGTGAAAACTCCCACACGACGTTCATAATGTGATTAAGGTGTTTACATGTCACTACTACACGTCCATAATGCGACTAAAACAGGAGTACTCCACCTGTCTTAATTCGATTAGAGCTTACTTCGATTATGACCTTAATTAGATTAAGGTAAGTAAAAATTGCTGTTTACATGGTAGTTTCTTAATTAGAGTATGGTCTTAATCGGATTAAGAGTGGATTATTGTTGTCCATGTAAACGCAGCTATTGCGTTTATTCTCTTTTGGTTTGTCGGTCCAAATAATCCCAATACACGCATTTCTATAGGTCTAAAAAAAAAAAAAAAAATGCAGCAAACCAAAACACATGGTACATTTTGTTCACTTCCTGCAGTCGAGTTGATTCAGAGTTGAATCGTTTTCTCACTACGTATATATAGCTTTCTCTTGGAAGCGGACCCAGACCAGCTCACTGGGACCAGTTGCTTTGGTCGACACCGGAGTGTGTTTAGAGTTCTTTTTGGCACCGAAGAAGAAATCCCACCATTCAAATGGACTAAATTATGACTAAAAATACATGAAAGTAGCCTTAAACATGAGGAAGTAGAATTGTAATTAGGTCTCAGCTAATACACTATATTCCAACCACTGTTGGGAAACACACACACACACACACACACACACACACACACAAAAAGGTATTCTTCCTCTACAGCCATACTGAGGCCACTTTTATTGAGGCCAAAATGTGTCTTTGACTAGAAATTCCATCTACTTCTCTCCATGCCTGGAATCTGCATTAAATTAAAACAAGGATAGACGGGGGAAAAAACCAACACAATCCTTCTGGGAGTAACAAATTACAAGTTCTCGGTTGATGATGGGTTAGCATCGGAAGAGGAGACATCGAGTTAAAGCCATGCTAACTGCATGGTTTACAAATTACAAAGGGTGGGTGGGTTCGAGTCATAAAGTGCCTGTTTAATTACTAGTGCAAGTCTGAACCCAGGAGTCATAAACATTTTAAACTCTAAACTTTCCTGTGCATACTTTCACAGCCATTCATGTTTTTATTCACCAGAAATCAGAACATAATGGTCAACAATAATGGCCACCAGGGTTTGTGCTCTTTCCTCATAAAAACCCTACAGACTTTTTTTTAAAGACTTTTCCCACATTTTCAAAGCAGTTTAAAAAGCTTTTCAGACTTTATAGGTTTTGTATATTTGAAGGTTGTTCACTGTATTACTAAAATGGAAAAGAAATCTGATTTGGTTTACAAAGAAATAGTCTGCATTTGTGCAGAAAAATCAGGTAATATCCAAAAACAATTGATTTAGACATTTATTTCTTTATTTTTAATGCAGTGCCCTCCACTAATACTGTATTGGCACTCTCAGTAAATATGAGCAAAGAAGGCTGTGAAAAACTGTCTTTATTGTTTAACCTTTTGATCTTTTCTTTTAAAAAAAAAAATCATAGTGACACAGGTTTTTCAAAATAAGCAATCTTTGTTAAATATAGGTGTGCAACAATTATTGCCATCCTTTTAGTCAATACTTTGTACTACCTCTCTTTGCCAAGATAACAGCTCGGAGTCTTCTCCTATAATGCCTGATGAGGTTGGAGAATCCACGGTAAGGGATCTGAGACCGTTCCTACATACAGAATCTCTCCAGATCCTTCACATTTCGAAGTCCACACTGGTGGACTCTCCTCTTCAGTTCACCCCACAGGTTTTATATGCGTTTCAGGTCAGAGGACTGGGATGGTCATGGCAGGACCTTGATTTTGTGGTCAGTAAATTATTTTTGTGTTGATTTTGATGTATGTTTTGGATCATCATCCTCAACGACCCATTTTAAGCTTTCTGGCAGAGGCAGAAAGTTTTCATTTAATATCTGCTGATATTTGAGTCCATGATGCCATGTGTCCTAACAAAATGTCCCGGTCCTCTGGCAGAAAAACAGACCCAAAACATTAAAGAGCCACCTCCATATTTAACCGTTGGCATTAGGTACTTTTCCATATGGCTACCTCTCTGTGTACGCCAAAACCACCTCTGGTGCTTATTACCAAAAAGCTCTATTATGGTTTCATCTGACCATAGAACCCAATCCAATTTGAAGTTCCAGTACTGTCTGGCAAACTGAAGATGCTCGAGTTTGTTCTTGGATGAGAGTAGAGGCTTTTTTCTTGAAACCCTTCCAAACAACTTGTGCTGATGTAGGTGACTTCAGATTGTAGTTTTGGAGACTTTCTGACCCCAAGACGCAACTAAATACTGTAATTCTCCAGCTGTGATCCTTGGAGATTTTTTGGCCACTCCAACCATCCTCTTCACAGTGTGTTGAGACGATATAGACACACGTCCAATTCCAGGTTGATTCATAACATTTCCAGTTGACTGGAGCTTCTTAATTATTGCCCTGATGATGGAAATGGGCATTTTCAATGCTTGTGTTATTTTCTTATAGACACGTCACATTTTGTGAAGCTCAACAACCTTCTGCTGCACATCACCGCTATATTCCTTGGTCTTACCCATTGTTATGAATGACTAAGGGAATTTGACCCATGTGTTACCTCATATTTATACCCCTGTGAAACAGGAAGTTATGGTTGAACAGTTTCCTGTTCCGAGTCATCCAGGTGTACTAAAAAAAACGTAAAACATCAATGGGAATATACTTTCTCTCTCTCTCTTTTTTTTTTTTTTTTGATATTTTTCTCATACATGAATTCATAGTGGTGCCAATAATTGTTCTACACCTATATTTAATTATTTGATAAACCTGTGTTGTGTTTGCAATTGTCTGAGGTCCATGAGAGCAGAGTATTTTTGTGAACTTTTTTCTAACAAAATCCATTAAGGCCACAGAAGAAGAAAAACAAAAACAAAACTGTGCTTTTCACTTGTGACATTTTCATATTTCACAAGTCAGGACAATTTTCCTGCCTGCTTTACTGCGATATACAAGAACAACCTAGAAGCATCTGCGCCAACCGCAGAGAAAGAAAACACAGATTTGTCTTTCGCGGAGCCAAAATCTGGCCAAGTGTTTTACGACGTTCTTCAATGACGTGGCGAATGCTTTCACAAGACACGGCTAAAGGACAAATGAGGAGAGATGTGGTGAAAGGGAATGTGAAAATGACTGGGGTGTAGAAACTAATGAAGGCTTAATTCGAGTAATCTAATCAGAGTTGTGGTCAGAGAAGTCATCTGGAAACATTTTCCTTCATTCAGAATCACAAAGAGAAAGATTTCCTGTTCCTATAGACAAGGTCTTAACCTCGCCAAAGATCTACGCCATGCAAAATGGAAGCAAGGACCCTGATGTTCATTTCTTTCCAGATGTTTTGTCAATAACTTGAGGCTTTGGCTAGCAGATGTTCACCACTTGGTGAGAATTTGTTACATATCAGACATTTTGGGTCCACATCCAGGCAGCGGAAGCACTGATTAACTGCCTCGAGAAATGAAAAGTAAAATAATATCATGGGCTAATCTTGCTGAAATCCTTTCCTGTAGGACCACTGCGATGTTCTTTTCAGTAAATAGCTTTATCTTCTGAATCTGTTATAGGTTACCTAGTACTTCTTTCTAAGGTGTCAAAAATTAGAAGGACACAGGATAAATGTACTATCTTTCTAGAAACTATTTCTCATTCACGTTGCCTGCTAAACTTAATCCGACTGAGGAGAAGCGCGACGTGACCTTGCAGAGCTAGTAGATGAGACTAACAGTTAAAAAAAATTACAGGAGGAACCCTAGCAATTACAAAAACATCTTGGTCTTCACAAAAACTCATTTTAGTAAGAAATTGCCCCATCTAGTGAGCCTCAGAAAGGATGCAGGGTTCTTTGTGTCTTTCTTTTTAGACCAGACCAAGCTTTAGGTTCACTAGCAAGCTTGGTAAATGGAAACAGGACTTCATACAACTGGTGGAATATTAGTTAAAGCACAAAACTTGCTTTTAATTAAGACAGATGCATTTTGTTATTTTTTGGGGGGAGGAGCGTAGAGGCAGATTAATCGGCACCGATAACAGATTGCTGGAACTATCGGTTATGTGCGAAAATCTACACAGTTTTTCCCGGACGCGTCTGCTGCGGGAGCGTCTGAGAAGGATCCGCCGTCATTATACAGCACGAGAACGGCCTCAAGAAGCGGAATAAAAACTCACTGGCAAATTTTGTGGTGTTATTTGAAGTGTTTTTTGATTCATTTTGGATTTCTCTATTTTTGTTGCTATTTTTGGTTCAGTTTGCATGCGTATCTTTTATTTACTTTTATATTTATTAATAGATGATGTACATTAATATTTATTCCATTAAAAAAAAAAACATTTTCATGGTACAGTCAGTACTGTTTATTTTTGTAATAAAGTTCAGCAATATTTTACTTTGAGTAAATAGAGGTGGTTCTATAAAATCAGGGTTGCCAGATTGGAGTGAGCGTACAAATAACTACGACGAATGAATTCATTCGCTCGCTCATTCATCTTCATGAACCACTAGGTCAGAGAAGCGGTGGATCTGGAGCAAATCCTGGAAACACTGGGCATTTTTAATTAAATAGAACATTTTTCGTATCCGGATTTCTGTAAAGCTGCTGTGACCACGTCCATTGTTAAACGTACTATACGAACAAAAATTAACTGAATAAACCCTATATGGATGTACTCCAGTCCATTGAACATCCTAATTAAAATGATCCCTTTTTGTGAGCCACAACAGTGTCTAGTAGAAAAGCAGGGTTTTAATCACTAGTGCAGTGCATTTACTATGTAACTACAAAAGATATGTGAACGTCACGGTGTTGCATTAATTCGGTTACATTACCTGGCTAGCTAGATACCTGGAAAAACTGGTTATTAACTGGTAACTAACTAGCTGGTCTACCCTGAACAGCTTTATAATGAACATCTCCAGTGGCGTCCAAGATGTTGTGTGGTTTCCTACATTAACCCACAATGCTATTCAACTACTTTCCGATAGTGATACCTGTGGGACTTGGCACTTGTTTCAGCTCCTCACCTATACACCCTGCTCCAACAGATCAGCTTCCGAGGCTTTAACGTCCATGCTAATACTGCGGCCAACACCATCGCGCTAATCATCTCGCAGATCACTAACTAGCCGAGCCGAGTCTCTGCCAGTGCAACGCCGTCGTATTGCTGCGTTGCATTTTGAATCTTTGAGTCCAACATTTGCACCAACGTCTCCACTACTTCTACGCTTAAATTATCATTAATACGACGTTGAACATCGCTGGAAAACGGTGAGCGGGAAAAAAAACAAGCTCCAGAGCTTCAAAAGCTCCTGCTCTTTGGTTTTACAGTAAAATCTGACCGTGAGAACTCATGTTTGAGGTAGCTGAAATTTTTCTCATATTAAACACCATTGGAACTGCACTATCAATGTCCTCCTGTGACATCGGCACAGCAGACAACGGCTAACATCTCACAAGAATAATGAAAATACGGCGCTGAGAAACAACTAGGAACCGAGACTATGGCATGGGTGTTGGTGTCAGATGGGCTTGGTTTGAGTATTTCAGAAACTACTGATCTCCTGGGATTTTCACACACACACACACACACACACACACACACACACACACCAAAATGGTGCAAAAAAACATCTAGTGTGTGGTAGTTCTCCGGGTGGAAGCGCTTTGTTGATGAGAGAGGTCAGAGGAGAATGACCAGAATGGTTTGAGCTAACAGGAAGTCTTTGGTGACTTAAATAAGCACTCTTTACAACCGTGGTCAGCAGAAAAGCATCTCAGAACGCACAACATGCCGACGCTTGAGGCAGATGGGTTACAACTGCAGAAGACAACATCGATTTCCACTCCTCTCAGCCAAGAACAGGAATCTGTATCTACAGTCGACATAGGTTCGGCGAAACTGGACAGCTGCTGGTGGAAAACCATAATCTGGTCTTTTTCTAATCTTCATCTGTCTAGTTTAGGTGAGCCTGTGCCCACCGTAGCCTGAAATACCTGGCCTTGGCTGACAGAAGTGCACGTGGTCTTCTGCTGTTGTAGATCATCCTAGTCAAGGTTTTAAGTGTTGTGCGTTCATACACTAAATTGTCAAACACTCCTCTCAAACTCACTCACAGTGCCAGTTCCAAAGCCCAAACTGCCAAATCTCCTTTGAGAGGTTGGTTCAATTTTAACACGATTTTCATTTTAAAATGATCGTTTCATTCATCTTGTCATGTGTACAGCTTGGTCGTGTTGAGGACGCTTTTGTAAATCTGAAGAATCTTCCACTATCCTAGATCGTTAACCCACCCAAATGCAAACAGTCAAGACTGAAAAAAGAAAAGAGTGAAATAAACAAATATTTAAATAGTAAACTGTGAACTGCACAGCATGGGAAGGTCAGAGATTGTGACTGTACAAGAACAGAATGTATGTACTCATACTGTCAATAATTATTTCGGTTATTATCAAGTAGACCTGGAGAACTTGCATGACCTGTGTGACGGCTGATCGTCGCTCACCTTGGCACCGCAGTCCGCTCCCTTATGCACACAAAACCCAATGAACGCAGGATCGGCCACCTTCACCAGGATGTTGTCCACGCAGTAGATGTGGATGTAGCCGATTCCTCTTCTCTCCATGTCCTCCACGATCTTATACACTCCCAGCGCTCTGTAAAGTCCTCCATTGCCATCTGAATCAATGAGAATGGTTCATAAAGTGAATATTTTTATACAATTAAATTAGAAAGTAATTTGGAAGTCATGCTAAATCTGGGAGGGTGACAGAACCAGAGATTAATGTCTATTGTGCTCGAAGACATCCAGTTCAACTTGTAAGAACTTGGCAATAAGATGAAAAGTCACTTGGCTCCTTTCACTGATCTCACCTTAGCTATCATTTACATTTAAGCATTTGGCAGATGCCATTATTCAGAGCAACTAATATTTAGCTTGTTTATACAACTGAGCAGTTGAGGGTTAAGGGCTTTGTTCAAGGGCCCAGCAGTACCAGCTTGGCAGTGCTGGGATTTCACAACCTTCCGATCAGTATTCCAACATCTTTACCGTTGAACAAATAGTTCAAGATAAATAAATGAGTAAATAGCACACACAAAAACCTACACAGTTGCAATCAAAATGATTCAACCTCCATTGCAAATCAGGTTTATTGTCAACATGTACAGACTTTCAGCTGTTTGGAATGAACACATCAAACAAAAGCTATTGAAATAGTTCAACACAATGAAGTGGTTTCCCCAAATTCAACTGAATATGCAACTTATAATGACTTCAAAAATTATTCACCCCTCTGAATAGAATCCCTCACAACAGCACAAATATGCAAAACAGGTGTTGTCTCAAGCACACCTGATACAACTAATCAAGGGCTTCATTATTTGCACCAGGTGTGCTTGAGCTGGAACACATGAAATAACTGAGCTGGCTAGAGGCAGAAAACGTATAAAATACCTGAACCGACTAGGGAAAGAAAATATATTAAATACCAAGACGGGGCAAAAAAAAGGAAGCCAGCAAAGGCTGTAACCAGACTTCTGAGAAGGCAGGTTGTGAAGAACCCTTGAGTGACTGCAACAGACCTGCAGCAAGACTTTGTGGCAACAGGCACTGAGGTTTCAGTGAGCACAGTATGGGGCGTACTAAACACAGAAGGTTTCCATGCCAGAACTCCAAGACGTACACCACTACTGACCCAAAAGCACGAGAAAAGTCGCTCAAAATCATAATAAGTCACAGGGTTTTAGGATTCTGTTCGATGGAGCGATGAATCAAAACTGGAACTTATCGGCATGATGGATCAGTGGTATGTCTGGAGGAAGAAGAATGAAGAAAGAACACTCTGTCCACAGTCAAGCATGGTGGTGGCTCGGTGATGCTCTGGGGCTGATCTGCATACTCTGGCACTGGAAACCTACAGCATGTGGAAGGCAAGATGGATTCACTGAAGTATCAGGAAATCCTAGATGAAAACCTCATGCCATCTGTGAGGAAGCTGAAGCTTGGGTGTCATTGGACCTTCCAACAGGACAATGATCCCAAGCATACCTCAAATTCCACCAAGGCTTGGTTGCAGAAGAAGTCCTGGAAGATTCTACAGGGCCATCACAGTCACCTGACTTAGAAAATCTAAAAAAAATAGAAGATCTCTGGTGGGATTTGAAGAAGGTGGTTGCAGCACGCAAACACAAGAATATCACTGAACTGGAGGCCATTGCTCATGAGGAATGGGCTAAGATTCCTCAGGAACGCTGCCAGAAGCTATGCTTCTCGTTTGCAGAAGGTCATAACAGCACAAAGGTGCTCTAGTAAGTACTAAAGATGCTTGCCATGAAATGATTGAATAAATTTGAAACTGGAGAAGTCATTATAAGTTGCATTTTCAGTTGAATTTGGGGAAACCACTTGAAGCATTCGTTGTGTTGAACTATTTCAATTGCTTTTGTTTGATCTGTTCATTGCAAACAGCTGAAAGTCTGTACATTTTGACAATAAACCTGATTTGCACTGGAGGTTGAATCATTTTGATTGCAACTGTACATCAACTGTACTACCTTATTTTGCATATGTAAATTAATTAGTCATTCACACAAATATTATACATTTTTTTTGTAAAAGACCCACAACACACCCACTAACTGCATGTGCAATGAATCCGATTGCACGGCCAATTAGCGTTCATTATTTGAGATCTTAGTAAATCTAATACTGTAGCCCAAAATACATCATCTTTCTAGAAACGACGCAATCAAAAATCCTAGTTACACAGGCCACTAATCCGAATCAAGCGCAAGCTTTCATCTCAGTTGACTGAAAATTTGGCCTCTTGCCATCCTAATTAACTAACTGGCTACTTAGCTGCTATTAAACCAGCTTGCATTCATCATAGTGTCATATTTCAGTGTCTGGGTCACAGTTTGTTAAATAATTAGTTACTGAGAATGCAGTTGCCAAAACACAAAAATATACCACTATAATCTTACTATAAATCTCAGTTTAGCATGTAGCGACCAAGCAGGTTCTGTATATACTGTAGGTTTCTAGGTAGCACAATCCTGAAAGAATTTGCATACCGGACAAGACCTACCTTAAAAGTAAAAAACAAAACAAAACAGTAGACTACTTACTAGGGTACGAGTACAAGTGTTCAATTTCAGTAACACTTGAGTAAAGTACACAGCTACCAAACAGTACTTAAGTACAGAAGCAAAGTACAATGACTGAAGTATTATGACCCACGGAGTGAATACTTATGCAAACACCAAATGTCTGGGGTTTTTTTTTTGTTGGTATAATTAACCTTTGTGCCACAATAAAAAAAAATATTTAGCATCCTTAAATGTCAGACATATTGTGTACAACAAATGGTAAAATACCCTATGCTTCAATTCCAGGTTGAAACACAACACGGTGTTGAAAAGTTCAGGGTGTGCACGTGTGCGTGCGTGTGTAAACTTATGTAAGGCAGTGTAAAAAGTAGAGTTTAGCTCAGAGGAACAGTCTGACTATTCTGAAACTTCACCTGGAGCCATGGAGAGTTTGCCTTTGCCTTCGAGTATGATCTTGCCGCTGAAGTCCATGGCAGGAAGCATGCCTTGCTGGAAGAATATGATGTTCTCTTTCTTCAGGCCAAAGTACTTGTGCTTGCAAAAGAAATTTTCAGTGGCCTCTATTGTTCTGCCGCTCGTCATAATGTACCTAACATGAAAAATCAAGCCAGAAACGGTCATTTCCTACACATAGTAGATATACACTTTAGAGTGTGTGTGTGTGTGTGTGCAACAATCACAGAGGAAAGGCATTTCAAAACTCTACATTAAGTACGTGACAGATAGTGAAAACAAATCATTAGCCTACGTGCTACTAAACATATTTCTTCGTTCAAAGCATACCTGGACGGTTTAATTATTTCTAACACACGACTGAACGGTTTTATTTCCTTAAGAGGGTCATTTTGTGTGATACGTTATCATGTACACGTGATTAGGTTTTAACTGGGGCTGTTCAGAAATCATCAGGGGAAAGGCACACATAAATCAGGTCCGGCCTACTTCCTTCAGAACAGCATGCTGCTAGCACGTTAGCTTCATTTCTACCTCTACTACGTCTCTCACAGCCTTCCTGCTGGGGAGTTTTTAAGAAGAAAAAAAAAGAATAATAGCTGGCGCAATCAATGAAGCATGCGATTTACGGGGTTTTTTTCCTTAAAACTTTCTCCAGCCAGCTACAAACCGTTACAAGTACAGTAGAGATTTATTTTGTAATTTCGTTTACTGTCTCTGTGGAATGCTACATTTTGATTGGTCAGAAGGCGTCGATTCATTTTCTATAACAGCAGCTCTGACAGCAGTGATTTACAGTGGTGCTTGAAAGTTTGTGAACCCTTTAGAATTTTGATGAAATCGGATGATGTTTTAAAGTCATATTTGTGCAGTGAGATAGAACATCCTATATACAGTGCCTTGCAAAAGTATTCACCCCACGGCATTTTTCCTATTTTGTTGCATTACAAGCTGTAATTTTAATGGAATTTTCATTTGGATTTCATGTTATGGACACACACAAAATAGTCTAAATTGGTGAAGTGAAAACAAATAACTTACGTTTTTAATAAAAATTTTTTTTCATATGAACATATGTATTCAACCCCTTTGCTACGAAGCCCCCAAATAAGATCTGGTGTAATTACCTTCATAGGTCACATAATTTGTTCAATAAAGTCCACCGGTGTGCAATCTAAGAGTCACATGATCTCAGTGTATATACACTTGATCTGAAAGGCCCCAGAGACTGCCACTGAGCAGGGGGCACCACGAAGACCAAGGAGCTCTCCAAACAGGTCAGGGACAAAGTTGTGGAGAAGTACAGATCAGGGTTGGGTTCTAAAAAAAAATATTCGTAACTTTCAACGTCCCACGGAGCACCGTTAAATCAATTATTTAAAAAATGGAAAGAATATGGCATCACAACAAACCTACCAAGAGAGGGCCGCCCACCAAAACTCACAGGCCAGGTAAGGATGGCATTAATCAGAGAGGCAACAAAGAGACCCTGGAAGAGCTGCAAAGCTCCACAGAGAAGACTGGAGTATCTGTCCATAGGACCACTTTAAGCCATACACTCCACAGAGCTGGGCTTTACGGGAGAGTGGCCAGAAAAAACAAAAAAAACAACAAAAAAAAACACCAACAAGTTTGCTGTTCGCCAAAATGCTTGTAGAAGACTCCCCAAAACAAATGGAAGAAGGTATGCTGGTCAGAGGAAACTAAAATTGAGCTTCTTGGCCATCAAGGAAAACGCTATGTCTGGTGCAAACCCATCACCTCAAGAACACCATCCCCAAAGTGAAGCATGGTGGTGGCAGCATCACGTCGTGGGGATGTTTTACCATTGGAAGGGACTGGGAAACTGGTCAGAATTGATGGAAAGATGGATGGGACTAAATAAAGGTAAATACTTGAGGGAAACCTGTTTCAGTCATCCAGAGATTTGAGACTGGGACAGAGGTTTACTTTCCAGCAGGACAATGACCCTAACCATACTGCTAAAGCAACACTCGCGTGTTTTAAGAAGAAACATTTAAATGTAGTGGAATGGTCTAGTCAAAGCCCAGACCTCAATCCAACTAAGAACATGTGGTATGACTTAAAGATTGCTATATACCAGCAGATCCCATCCAACTTGAAGGAGCTGGAGTAGTTTTGCCTTGAAGAATGGGCAAAAATCCCAGTGGCTAGATGTGCCAATCTTATAGAGACGTACTCCAAGAGACTTGCAGCTGTAATTGCAATTGTAAAAGGTGGCTCTACAGAGTATTGACTTGGGGGGGGGGGGGGACTTACCTCAAATTTTCTGTCTTATTTCTTGTTTGTTTCACAATAAAAATTTTTTTGCATCTTCAAAGTGGTAGGCATGTTGTGTACATCAAATGATACACACACCCCCGCCCCCCACCAAAATCCATTAAATTCCAGGTTGTAAGGCAACAAAACAGGAAAAAATGCCAAGGGGGTGAATACTTTTGCAAAGCACTGTAAGCTTATATTATAAACTATATTAGTCTTTTGACAAAAGACAAAAACTAAATTGTTTTAATTCACTGAGCCCACATTCTACAGGGTGATTCAAAATGTTAACACTTACTAGCAATGTTTTTCTTTGCTTTACAGTATGGCTGTGTGGGAGTTTGGTGAAAAAAAGTTTGGAGCAAAGAAAAAAAAAAGGTTGTGGTCATTAAAAACCAAAATCAACTTGGATACTAATTGGTACAGGACTTGACCACCGTTACTCCATTTTAAACTGAAATCATAAAGTGACTTTTCTAGACTAACTACACTGAGATGTTGTATATTGTCCTCACCATGGGATGCAGCACTCGGTGCCATACTCCTGCTTTGCGAGCTGCTCCAGTCTGATGATACGCTCGGCCTGGATCTGAAACAGGGTTTTGTGCGAGGGCAGGCCGACGTCATACATGCCTTTAGGGTACATGACCCCAAGTCTGGTTCCCTGACCTCCAGCCAGGAGCAGAACTGCCACTTTATTCTGAGATATACAACGCAGACCTGCAGACACGAGTGAGAGCTCAGGTTACTTTTCACCATTTCTGCTCCAAAGTATCATTAGATAATTATAAACACCACAAGGATGCGTTCGTTCACCAACAGGCACGAGATAATAAACAGTCCCATCCGAAACTACTGGAACGGCAAGGCCAATTAATTTGTTTTTGCTGTAAACTGAAGACGTATGGGTTTGGGTTTGAAAGGAGGGGACGGTATTACATTCGCTAAATTATAACTTTACAAGGATGGCGTTTTGTAGAGCTTGTCTTTAGTACACTTCTGAAGAAGCCATAATCTTATCTTTAGGTCTAATTATGGTGTAATTTAAACACATCATAGAGTTTAGGAATTAATTAATCCAGAAAAAAACAACTGTACATGCAAATAAGGACCTTGCATTCATTGGATTCATAAATCAGCTTATTACTACTATAAACTCACTGTCATGAATTGTAGGAAGACACGCCTTGATAACATGGCATGCACTTATCTTATATACACTGCAGTTAGGTTCATCATAACCTAGCCATATTCAACCTCTAGCATACATTCGAGCTCCTAGTTTATCCTCCCTTGTTGTCCACACACACACACACACAAGTTGGTAATCATGTTGGGTGGGAAATGGAAACTGTCTGAACTTTAGTAAAAATATGGGGTGATTAAGTCCTGACAATGCCGAATGACCTCATAAAAACAAGAGTAGGACACCAGTTACGTCAGTTCTAACTAGGACCAGATGTTTCTCGTCCCTAATGTGCTGTCCAAACTGAAAGATGGATCAGAAGTAATCCTGGTAAGTCAGTGTTTTTCCACCCATCAGCAAAAGACTCATCAGTAACATGACCAGCCCGCTAGATTTATATTAAAAGAAAAAACAAACAAACATAATGCTGGTCCTAAATCCTTCATTACTAAAAGATGCTGCTGATCTGAAACCTGGGCCAAGGAATCGCAAACTCTTCACAACCTAACCTTCGTCTCTCCACGCTTCGATAGACTCGTGATCACGCGTCACGCTGCCAAGTACATCACGCGGCACTGCCTCCATCCTGCTGTCCACCTTCTCTTGCTTGGTCTGATCAGAGGTCTCCATGGCTTTCTTAAAGAAGGTGTTGATCTCCTGCAAGTTCATAGCCTCAAGGTCTTGAACCAGCTCTGTTTGTTCGTCCGGACTCAGCTGGTCCCAGAACTGCAGCAGATGAGACTGGCCAGCCTCAGCTAGACTCTGAACCAGTTTACCAGTCTCCATGTTCGCAGGGTGAAATCTGCAAGAATAAAGTAGGACACATGAAGACATAACTACAGATATGAATATCTTTATACAGGATATGAAGGCACGAGTACTGATAAGGTTAAACAATGATGTTGAGTTCCTGACAAGCACATGCCTTTATTACCCTGGTTTTTATGAGAACCAAGTACTGTGTTTATGTGCTGTTTAAGGAAACTACTAGCGAGGCAGAAGATTATTTAGACCTTCAATGAGACAACCAGTTATAGCAAGATTTTCACATGTATACAGTTATCATGTAGGTCCATAAGGAAATTGTGAGGCAATCATTTTGACCAGAACTCATGATAAATCGTTAAAACATTAATAATAATAATTAGTTACTGTTCCCACCCCAAAGTTGATTATTTTCCTTTAACAGCACGTTCCGAAGTGTTTTATTCCTCTTATATGACAGCAATTTGCCATAAATTACTTTTTTTTTTTTTTTTACATTTCTTAATTAACAAAATGCCACATGTTTTTACCCATTTATAGCCATATTTAAAGCAACAAGCTAGTTCCTATTATCACTTACAATACAGTCGCTATAAAACAGTCGTTCCTTCCCTAGCCTCGTTTCTTTTTCCTCTTGTTTCAATTTAGTAAGACAAAAAAAAAAAAAACACAACTTGTTACAGAGAAACTGGAAAGTCCTCAGTCCTGAACACATTGGTAAATGGTGTCGGCACTTATAAAGCGCTTTTTAACCTTAGTGGTTCTACAAAGTCGAACCACCAACTCTACGAATAGTGGACAACCTGCTCTACCACCTGAGCCACAGGTGAGCTGAGAGCGCGAGAGCGCCAGAGAGATGGCGCCTGAGAGAGAGAGCGTGCCTGAGAGAGAGCCTGAGTGAGAGAGAGAGAGAGAGAGAGAGCCTGAGAGAGAGAGAGAGAGCCTGAGAGAGAGAGAGAGAGAGAGAGAGAGAGAGAGAGAGAGCCTGAGAGAGAGAGAGAGAGAGAGCCTGAGAGAGAGAGAGAGCCTGAGAGAGAGAGAGCGCCTGAGAGAGTGCCTGAGAGAGCCCGAGAGAGAGAGAGAGAGAGAGAGAGAGAGAGAGAGCGCCTGAGAGAGAGAGAGCCTGAGAGAGAGAGAGAGAGAGAGCGCCTGAGAGAGTGCCTGAGAGAGAGAGAGAGCGCCTGAGAGAGTGCCTGAGAGAGAGAGCGCCTGAGAGAGAGCCTGAGAGAGAGAGAGAGCGCCTGAGAGAGAGAGAGAGAGAGAGCGCCTGTGAGAGAGCCTGAGAGAGCGCCTGAGAGAGCGCCTGAGAGAGCGCCTGAGAGAGAGAGCCTGAGAGAGAGAGCCTGAGAGAGTGCCTGAGAGAGAGAGAGAGAGCGCCTGAGAGAGAGCCTGAGCGAGAGAGAGAGAGCGCCTGAGAGAGAGCCTGAGCGAGAGCCTGAGCGAGCGAGAGAGAGAGAGCGCCTGAGAGAGAGCCTGAGCGAGCGAGAGAGAGAGAGCGCCTGAGCGAGCAAGAGAGAGAGAGCGCCTGAGAGAGAGCCTGAGCGAGCGAGAGAGAGAGAGAACGCCTGAGAGAGAGCCTGAGCAAGAGAGAGAGAGCGCCTGAGAGAGAGCCTGAGAGAGAGAGCCTGAGAGAGAGCCTGAGAGAGTGAGCCTGAGAGAGAGCCTGAGAGAGAGAGAGAGTGCCTGAGAGAGAGAGAGCGAGTGCCTGAGAGGTAGCCTGAGAGAGAGAGTGCCTGAGAGAGAGCGAGCACCTGAGAGAGTGCCTGAGAGAGAGAGAGAGTGCCTGAGAGAGAGAGAGCGCCTGAGAGAGTGCCTGAGAGAGAGAGTGCCTGAGAGAGAGAGAGAGAGAGCCTGAGAGAGTGCCTGAGAGAGAGAGAGAGAGTGCCTGAGAGAGTGCCTGAGAGAGTGCCTGAGAGAGAGAGTGCCTGAGAGAGAGCGCCTGAGAGAGAGAGAGAGCGCCTGAGAGAGAGAGAGAGCGCCTGAGAGAGAGAGAGAGAGCCTGAGAGAGAGAGAGAGAGCCTGAGAGAGAGAGAGAGAGCCTGAGAGAGAGAGAGAGAGAGCGCCTGAGAGAGAGAGAGAGAGAGCCTGAGAGAGAGAGCCTGAGAGAGAGAGAGAGCCTGAGAGAGAGAGAGAGAGAGCCTGAGAGAGAGAGAGAGAGCCTGAGAGAGAGAGAGAGAGCCTGAGAGAGAGAGAGCCTGAGAGAGAGAGAGAGAGCCTGAGAGAGAGAGAGAGAGCCTGAGAGAGAGAGAGAGCGCCTGAGAGAGAGAGAGAGCGCCTGAGAGCGCCTGAGAGAGAGAGAGAGCGCCTGAGAGAGAGAGAGAGAGAGCCTGAGAGAGAGAGAGAGCGCCTGAGAGCGCCTGAGAGAGAGAGAGAGCGCCTGAGAGCGCCTGAGAGAGAGAGAGAGAGCGCCTGAGAGCGCCTGAGAGAGAGAGAGAGAGCGCCTGAGAGCGCCTGAGAGAGAGAGAGAGCGCCTGAGAGAGAGAGAGAGAGAGCCTGAGAGAGAGAGAGCCTGAGAGAGAGAGAGAGAGAGCCTGAGAGAGAGAGAGCCTGAGAGAGAGAGAGAGAGAGCCTGAGAGAGAGAGAGAGCCTGAGAGAGAGAGAGAGAGAGCCTGAGAGAGAGAGAGAGAGAGCCTGAGAGAGAGAGAGAGCGCCTGAGAGAGAGAGAGAGACAGCCTGAGAGAGAGAGAGAGCCTGAGAGAGAGAGAGAGCCTGAGAGAGAGAGAGAGCCTGAGAGAGAGAGCCTGAGAGAGACAGAGAGAGAGAGAGAGCCTGAGAGAGAGAGCCTGAGAGAGACAGAGAGAGAGAGAGAGCCTGAGAGAGAGAGAGAGAGCCTGAGAGAGAGAGAGAGAGCCTGAGAGAGAGAGACAGAGAGCCTGAGAGAGAGAGACAGAGAGCCTGAGAGAGAGAGACAGAGAGAGAGAGAGAGAGAGAGAGCCTGAGAGAGAGAGAGAGAGAGAGAGAGAGAGAGAGCCTGAGAGAGAGAGAGAGAGAGAGAGAGAGAGAGAGCCTGAGAGAGAGAGAGAGAGAGAGAGAGAGAGAGAGAGAGAGCCTGAGAGAGAGAGAGAGAGAGAGCCTGAGAGAGAGAGAGAGAGAGAGAGCCTGAGAGAGAGAGAGAGAGAGAGAGCCTGAGAGAGAGAGAGAGAGCCTGAGAGAGAGAGAGAGAGCCTGAGAGAGAGAGAGAGAGCCTGAGAGAGAGAGAGAGAGAGCCTGAGAGAGAGAGAGAGAGAGCCTGAGAGAGAGAGAGAGAGCCTGAGAGAGAGAGAGAGAGAGCCTGAGAGAGAGAGAGAGAGAGAGAGAGAGAGCCTGAGAGAGAGAGAGAGAGAGAGAGAGAGAGAGCCTGAGAGAGAGAGAGAGAGAGAGAGAGAGAGAGCCTGAGAGAGAGAGAGAGAGAGAGAGAGAGAGAGCCTGAGAGAGAGAGAGAGAGAGAGAGAGAGAGAGAGCCTGAGAGAGAGAGAGAGAGAGAGAGAGAGAGAGAGCCTGAGAGAGAGCCTGAGAGAGAGAGAGAGAGAGAGCCTGAGAGAGAGAGAGAGAGAGAGCCTGAGAGAGAGAGAGAGCCTGAGAGAGAGAGAGAGAGCCTGAGAGAGAGAGAGAGAGAGAGCCTGAGAGAGAGAGAGAGAGAGAGCCTGAGAGAGAGAGAGAGAGAGAGCCTGAGAGAGAGAGAGAGAGAGAGCCTGAGAGAGAGAGAGAGAGAGAGCCTGAGAGAGAGAGAGAGAGAGAGAGAGAGAGAGAGAGAGAGAGAGAGAGAGCCTGAGAGAGAGAGAGCGCCTGGGACTGTTACAAAGCACTAATAAATGAAACACTAGAGACTTACACAAATTTACAGAATGTTTCATCATATAAACAATTATACGCTTTTCTTGTTTTTTCTTTTTTTAACTCTATAATATGAGACTTAGGGTGCCCTGCGATGGATTGGCACCCCTTCCAGGGTATACCGCGCCTTGTGCCCCATGCTCCCGGGGATAGGCTCCAGATTCCCCGCGACCCTGTAGGATGAGCGGAATAGAAAATGGATGGCTGAGACTTAGATTATGTAGAGCGTCCACCATACAAGTCCTTGTGAATGAGCGGTTACATCTTAGAACCAGCGCATAAATATCAACATGTGATAAGAATTCCAGCTACTACTGTATCACTTGTATTTCCGCATTTGTAAGTCACTTTGGATAAAAGTGTCTGCTAAATGAATAAATGTATATGTACTGTCTGAGCTATACTCTTGACCAATCAGATTTGAGAATTAAACAGGTACAATGACACAGTGTGTCTAAATCTAATATGAAGCCTATATTTTATTACAACAATGAATGAAATGTAACTAAAACCGGCACTCAATGGTTTTCAGTTAACACTGCTGTCAAGGGCATGAGCTACGTAAATTCCACTGGTATCGAGGGGCATGATCAAACTTAGGCATTCTAATAACACTGCTGTCAGGGGCGTGGCCTATTGACTAGGTGACCACAGATCAAGGAATGCATTAGATAAACAAACAGGTGTGGTGGCATTAACACTGAACAAGCAGTGTTTACATCTTTACTAATAAAGGATAGATAGATAGATAGATAGATAGAGAAAGAGGTAGCTAGAGAGAGATGTAGAGAGAGGGAGGTAGATAGAGAGAGGTAGATAGATAGATAGAGAGAGAGAGAAAAAGGGTAGATAGAGAGCGATGTGGAGAGATCGATAGATAGAGAAAGATGTAGAAAGAGAGAGAGGTAGATAGAGAGAGAGGGAGGTGGTAGATAGAGAGAGAGGTAGGTAGATAGATAGATAGAGAGAGCGGTAGATAGATGGAGAGAAAGATGTCAATAGAGAGAGAGAGAGACAGACAGAGAGAGAAAGAGAGGGAGATAGAGAGGGAGAAAAAGGTAGAGAGAGAGGTAGGTAGATAGGAGGTAGATAGAGAGAGGTAGATAGAGAGAGATGGGTAGGTGGGTAGGTAGAGAGAGAAAGACAGAAAGAAAGGTAGATCGATAGAGAGAGGGGTAGATAGATAGATAGATAGATAGATAGAGACAGAGGTAGATAGATAGAGAGAGACGTAGAGAGAGATAGGTAGGTAGGTAGAGAGAGAGAGAGAGAGAGGGGGTAGAGGGAGGTAGGCGGGTAGGTAGAGAGAGAGAGAGGTAGATAGATAAATAGAGAGAGGTAGATAGAGAGAGACAGAGGTAGAATGATAGAGAGAGATGTAGAGAGAGATAGGTAGGTAGGTAGGTAGAGAGAGAGAGAGGTAGATAGATAGATAGATAGATAGATAGAGAGAAGTAGATAGAGAGAGACAGAGGTAGAAAGATAGAGAGAGATGTAGAGAGAGGTAGGTAGGGAGAGGGAGAGGGAGAGAGATGTAGAGAGAGGTAGGTAGGGAGAGGGAGAGAGGGAGATAGAGAGATGTAGAGAGAGGTAGGTAGGGAGAGGGAGAGAGAGAGATAGAGAGATGTAGAGAGAGGTAGGTAGGGAGAGGGAGAGAGAGAGAGAGAAAGAGATGTAGAGAGAGGTAGGCAGGGAGAGGGAGAGAGAGAGAGATGTAGAGAGAGGTAGGTAGGGAGAGGGAGAGAGAGAGAGAGAAAGAGATGTAGAGAGAGGTAGGTAGGGAGAGAGAGAGAGAGAGAGAGAGAGAGAGAGAGAGAGAGAGATGTAGAGAGAGGTAGGTAGGGAGAGAGAGAGAGAGATAGAGAGAGAGATGTAGAGAGAGATAGGTAGGGAGAGAGAGAGAGAGAGATAGAGAGAGAGATGTAGAGAGAGGTAGGAAGGGAGAGGGAGAAAGAGAGAGAGAGATGTAGAGAGAGGTAGGTAGGGAGAGGGGGAGAGAGAGAGAGAGAGATGTAGAGAGAGGTAGGTAGGGAGAGGGGGAGAGAGAGAGAGAGAGATGTAGAGAGAGGTAGGTAGGGAGAGAGAGAGATGTAGAGAGAGGTAGGTAGGGAGAGAGAGAGAGAGAGAGAGAGAGAGAGAGAGAGAGAGAGAGATGTAGTAGGGAGGGAGGGAGAGAACACACAAGTTCATCCAAATCAAAGATTATTTGATAGGTTATATTTCAGTTTTCCTGGTTTTCATGTTATGCTCCAAGTAAACAATACTGTCTGTGTGCGTGTGCGTGTGTGTGTGTTGCAGGAAGAGCCATGTGCTCTCAAAGCAAAGAAATGATTTTACAGGTTAAATCACACAAGAACTGATTAATAATATTCTTACCTCGTGTACAGTTGCAGAGGTCGCTCGGTCTCTCGCGCTCAACGCGTTTCTCTTTCTAACGACAGACTCCCGGATACGTCTCTCTACTACAGCTCCTCCTCCGCCCCCGAGCCCGAGCCCAATCCGCCTCCCGTTTCCGTCACTTGACGTGGCACCGAAGAAGCACCCAGGAAACTTTCAGCGCCGACGCCCGTAATGCCAACAAATCCCGCCTCCTGTTCTGTGATTGGGTGATAAAATCGAGTGTGAAATATTAGCCAATCACAGCATGGAGAGAGGGACACTACCAGCCAATAACACTGCAGCAGGAAACTGACGTAATATATAAACTCGAAAATAGCACAATTTCTGCTTACATCTTTAATAATAACTTACACCTTTGTAATAACAAAGATATAAAATCTATCCACCGAATGAGAATGAAAACCTTCGCTTTGAATTTTTAGAAAGAATTACGTAGTCAAGTTCATATAACGAGATATCTTTTCTTTCCTATTTTACCCAAGGCAGTGCAGGAAGGAAGTACATTTCAAAATGATAAATAAATGATATTTATCCATGCATTGGAATTTAAGACTTATGTAGATTTAATATAAAGTCTAATACTTGCACTTCCTGTGAAACAGACATTCTTCATGCATGTAATCCAAAATATTCTGGGAAGACCTTCAGTACTGGTTGAGCTTGAAGTGTGCAATACCTGACCTATTAATGTAAAACTGTTGAGTATGGTATACAGCTTAACTCTCTAGTATGCGTCTCTAAAAGATTAAGGATTTGTAAGTGCACAAGAAGATCTGGTTCCTCTTAAGGTATCTTCTTCACGTCGTCTCAGGGAGTTTTTCAGTGACGCTGTCGCCTCTGGATTTCTCATAAGGGATTAAGCTAAATTTATATCTATATTCAGAGGAAACCTCCAGGGTTGGGGGTTCGATTCCTGCCATGGCCCTGTGTGTGTGGAGTTTGCATGTTCTCCCCGTGCTGCGGGGGTTTCCTCCGGGTACTCCAGTTTCCTCCCCCAGTCCAAAGACGTGCATGGTAGGCTAACTGGCATGTCCAAAGTGTCCGCCGTGTATGAATGGGTGTGTGAGTGTGTATGTGAGTGTGTCCTGCGATGGACTGGCACCCCGTCCAGAGTGTACCCCGCCTTGTGCCTGATGCTCCCTGGGATAGGCTCCAGGTTCCCCGTGACCCTGTAGGATGAGTGGTAGAGAAAATGTATGGAGGGTCTGAATTGAATTATTTTTATAGTATGACTTATTTTTATACGTCTGAATTATAATTTCTGTTAATAATATTACTAACCCTAAAATTTGATCTATTAATTGTTTTAGATCAAATTTGTTTATCTATTTAGGTGCTTTTGTTCTCTTAATCACTCATTTTCCTCGCACCTCCAGGGTTGGGGTTTCAATTCCTGCCTCCGCCCTGCGTGCGCGGAGTTTGCATGTCCTCCCGCGCTTTGGGGGTTTCCTCTAGGTACTCCATTTTTCTCCCCCACACAGCGTTGTAGGCTGTTTGGCATCTCTAAATTGTCAGTACTGTGTGAATACATGTATGCAATTGTGCCCTGCGATGGGTTGGCACCTGTTCCAGGGTGTCCCCTGCCTTGTACCCGGAGTTACCTGGGATAGACTCCAGGCTCCCCTTTGACCCTGTGTAGGATAAGCGGTACAGCAAATGGATGGATGGATTTTGCTACTAGTATTATTATTTACCAGCATACATATATGTTTGTTGCTGTTCAGTATTCTCATAGAGATGAAAAGACATGAAAGAAAATTAATTGTAAGGCATATTATGCTCTTGTTTAAAAATGCAAAAAATCTATGTATTATTATTATTATTATTGCTGTTGTTATTGTTGTTCAATGTTTATTTATTTAGTTGTTTAGTTAGTTTGGTGGTTAGCTAATTAGTTAGTTGACTGGTTAGTTAGTTAGTTAGATAAACACATGGATGTGATGAGGGCTCATAATCCAAACATTTTGTATTGACTTCACATTACCTGGTTTTATTAAAACTGTAAAACAGTATTTAGATTTAAGTTGATATTATTTATATTAATATTACTGGGCTTTAGATTAGAATATGAAACACACTGGTATAAATCCTCATTTTTTTACTAGAGTTTTATTAAAATCTTCTTGTACATGCCACACCTGAGTTCCAGAGCCTGTTATTCATGCTTAAGCATCGAGTGTATAAAGGTAACGACGTTTAACAGTTAAAACCTTTCATTATATTAATTATGTTCCATTTCAAAGGACGAGTTCATTCTTGAAATATTTCAAGAAGCTGCTGTGCAGAGTGCTACGGAAGTAGTTTAACTACAACAGCTGACCTCATTTCCGGAACAATTAAGCTACGGAAGTAGTTTTACTACAACAGCTGACCTCATTTCCGGAACAATTAAGCTACTGCCCACACTCCAGTCCAGTAGGTGGCGGTAATGCACCTTTAGTGGTTTGCCACCCGCCATTGAAAACAAAAAGAAGAAGAAGGAGATTTCCGGAACAATGGCCGCCAAAACAATGGCAAGAGTGTTTACAATCCACGAACCTAATTTAACTCTGCTCCTAAAATATAAAGTTCGGCTGTTTATTTAGTCTGTCAGGTGTTTTTGGAAGTATGCCGTGAATAATAAACATCGGTTACGGCGTGGAATTTATTTATAAAACGCGACACCGCTAACTTAGTTTGCTAACTCTACTGGTAGCTTAGCCACAGCAGATGCTATCTGGACCGGAACCGGCTGCACATAATGCCAAGCACAAGACCGTTTTAAACAGATCCTAGTGCTTTAGAAGTAACGAACCGAGCAGCCACTTCTCATACCACAGTCCGCTAGCTATCCTGTCTTCTGAGCAGCACTAAATGCTAGCCGAGTGCAGATCAGTGAGCGTGAAAACATGTCCAGTCCAAACCCGAACCCAGCGGGACTCACAGTAGCAGCTGGGGGCGGAGAGAAGGTGGATCAGGTCATGCAGCCGGTTCTGTTTGAAATCTTTGGGGAGATGTGGAAGGTGCAGGCTCGGTTAGGACAGGGAGGTTCTGCCTCTGTGTACCGTGTGAGTTCTGCCAGGTCCAGCTCTGCTGCTGTGAAAGAGTTTCTTCTGGACGCACAGGGTGGAGATTACGGCTATATCAAAGAAAGATCCGTGCTAGAAGACATCCAGGGCCACAAGAATATCGGTAAGGCATTTTTAAATCAAGTTTCATGTGCTTGATTGGGTGAAACACCAGCTCTTGCTTTTGTACACTGTCTGTATTGTGTTCACAGGATATGATCGTGGGATACAGCCGGTAGATTGGATCAGGAAGTGTGTCAGATACTCTATACGTGATACAGACACACTGCCTCTCTTTTAGAGAAGATAAGATAAGATAAACGTGCATTAATCCATCGTGGAGAAACGAACGTGTTACTGCGGCACTATTGTAAGAATAAAGCGGAGGTAAATATACCTTATGTACAAATTTTCAGGTGAAGGACGTGCCGAGGAGAAGTAGAGCATCAGGGTGGAGCAGGCCGGTCCGGAAGGCAGAAGCAATCAGGATCATTGCTATCTCATCAGGCAGCAGGAGTGACGTGTGTAGAGAGAGAGAGAGAGAGAGAACACAGATTGTTAGGGATATGGTTAAATCTATATCCGGATTTTTGTAAAGCTGCTCTCTGACAGTGTCCGTTGTTAAAAGTGTCATAATTGAGTGAATTTATTATAGACGTGTCAGTATGACCAGAATAGAGAAAGAATGGTGTGTAACGCAGTAAACAGGCACATCATTATAAAATACGTAAGTATTGGTTTGGTTGTACTTTATCAGATGATTAAAGGAAGGGGGGGCCCGAATACTTATGCAATGCACAGGCAGGAATTCATTCATGTTCATATTCTCTGCTTTTATCCGCAGTGACGCTGTATGGCGTGTTCACCAATCACAACCCGCTCGGCGTAGCGACCCGCTGCTTGTTGCTGGAGCTTCTGGATGTGAGTGTGTCGGAGTTGCTGGTGAGAGGCAGCAGTCAGGGCCACTCCATGTGGCTGATCCAGCACTGCGCTCGTGATGTCCTGGAGGCGCTGTGTTTCCTGCACCGAGAGGGATACGTGCACGCCGACCTCAAGCCTCGCAACGTTCTCTGGAGCCCCGATGACGAGTGCTTCAAGCTCATCGACTTTGGGCTCAGCTTTAAAGAGGGGCACCAGGTAAGGCGGCGGATGTAAGCTGAGCTCGCCTCCAGCTGTTTGGTCGCATCACGCCATGTCGGAATTACCATAATCACTAGATTACGTCTCGGACGTTCTGTCTCGGAGCCTTTCGTGTCCTCGGACTCAGAATTCCGCCTTTCTATACAGCGAAATGAATCCGTGTGAGGTGACGATGTTGACATCTGCAAAATGCATGACGTTAAACTGTACTGTATGTCTTTTCGTTTATTCTGAGATGAATCTCGCATTATTAAGACGTGAACAATCGTCAATTCTCAAAATCGTTACGCAGAGATATTACGAGATGACTATTTAACTGCTGAAGCCGCCGCCATTTTGAATGTTTCCGCACGACGCTGCAGCAGTCAGAGCTCTCGGTTTGTAATTACGAGTTCTACGAGGACGTGAACGTGAACGCTTTTTGCATGTCGGAATCACGTAATTACGACATGTTGCGAACGCAGTCTTTTTTTGTTCCTGTGGGGACGCCTATAGCAGAGCCTAAATGGCTGTTCTGTCATGTTTATAGAGAAAGCCTTAAGCTTTTAATTGATTGAATAAGTGTAAATAAAATGTCATTTAGGAACCAAATGCTATATAAGACATGTACTCACACTACACTGTAAAACTTTTTTCTTTTATTTATTTAGTCTACCGCAGCGAGTTATTGGCTTTCGTTCCTGTTCTCTCTTTCAGGAAGTCCCTTTCCTTTCCAGGAAAAGAAAGTCCGAATATTCCCCTCATCTTATTAACTTACACTGGTTGAACATTTTCCTGTAGTCTTCCTTTTGACATTTACAGCCTGTAGTACCTATTCAGCACTTACTGTACCATGTGACACTGTACAGGGACTAGAAGAACTCCAGTTAGAGGGTGTGAAAGCAGATAATTGGGAGAATGGGGACAGTGCAGCACTAATTCAGCACATAATCCGCTGATGACCAGTAGGATTAAAGATCTCCAACTGCAAAACATGTTGTGAATGCTACTTTCAGAGCTTCGTGTATTTAAGTGATTTAAACTCCGGTAACAGCAACTACAGTGTGTTTAGTCGTGCTGTTGCTGTGAAACATGGTCATCTTGAAGACTGAATCGGGTTCGGCAAAGATTGTATATACATACACTTTTATGTAGTGTAGCTTCCTTTTTTTCATACCATATCTAAGTATAATCTGATCTCTTAATTCATCATAACCACACCTGACACCTCGGGTTGTGTATCAAAGCACCCGACTACTGTCACCTCACTCTGCTGATGTTTTAATACAGAGCTTGTTTATGCTTCGGGTTTTTACGTGTCTTTCATTCGATTTCATCAGTTTTATCCGGAATTGTTATCGTTTTAGTCCGCGAGCACTTTAATCTCATTTTATTTTGAACTTTAGAGATTTCTCCTTCTGTGGATGGATTTCTGGTTTTGATTTGAACGATGTAATCATTTCTTTGTCTTATTTGAATCACTATAGGGTTTATTATTCTTAAACAATCAGGACTGGCCAAAACAAAACAAAAATACAACGTTTATGATGCAGTAATCAAAAATAGAAAAAATAAAGTTTAAAAAGATTTGTTAAAACCAGGCCCCCTTTTTCTTTTCTTTTTTTCCCTGGTTTCAGAAACCATCATTTGAATATCATTAGTTATGCTTGCTTGTGATGAAACCCAAAGCATATTCATTTCCAATTAGATTTTTTTTTTTTAAGTCACAAAAAAAACCCCCCAGCTTTACAGAAATCTGGATGTAGACGTGGAATCTTCACTGTCTGACGTAAACGACTTGTTAATTTGATGCCTCTCAAGAAGACCGTCAGGCCTCAAACACATCATTTCATATTTGCGACACTGAATAATCTTATAGATGGTGTATGGAAGAGAAGGATAAAGAAACTCCGTCAGATCAAAGATGGGTATTTCTTTAAAAATATAAATAAATACAGATTCTAAATATAATCATTATAGACATATAAGTTACACTCGTTGTTAATCGTGCAAACATTTGAATCAAAGAAAAGACCGAAAGTCAGGACCAGAATCTTCCAGAATAAAATAGATATGTAGGGGATGGGTTTTAGGTTTAGTGTCATTTTTCACTACCGACAAGAAGCACAACTTGCTGTGAGCTGCTTTCCGACTGTATTTAAAATATATATATATATATATATATATATATAAATTCTTTCATGCAGGATGTGAAGTACATCCAGACAGACGGGTACCGAGCCCCTGAGGCTGAGCTGCAGAACTCGCTGGCTCAGGCAGGACTGGAGGGAGGCTCGGGCTGTACCACTGCTGTGGATCTGTGGAGTCTGGGCATCATTCTTCTGGAAATGTTCTCAGGAATCAAACTAAAAGACACTGTCAAGTCTCAGGAATGGAAGGTGAGTCGTGGTCAGTATGCTGCTGTGCCTCTTTGAAACATTTTGAAAAATCAAGTCGCGATTTTTAAAGGTGCAGTCTGTAATGTTTGTTGACCGGAAGTCGTTAGATAACGTCAACAAAAAGTGTGGAAAAACAATGTGTGATTTGCGATCTTGCCATGAAATTGCTTTTAAGGCATGTGTTTGTATTTTTCCGGACTCTGAAATAAACTCCGCCCCCAGTCCGAATCTTTCAGCTCTGCCTCTTTTCCTTAAGATGCAGATTATGAGCTAATTACAGGCGGAATTATTTGGTGGGAAGGAAATTACTTTTATAGACCATGCTCAGTGGTTCGGCTACACGTAAATAATGATTGAATTATTATTATTATTATTATTATTTTTTATAAATAATGAGTACAGATTAGTGTAGGTGCTATTTTCACACGAGAACTCCCTGTTCTTCTACAGGACAACAGTGCTGCAGTAGTGGATCATATCTTTTCGAGCAATTCTGTGGTGTACCCTGCTATCCCCGTCTACCATCTGAGAGATCTCATCAAAAGGTAGGCGACGCCTCAAAAGACTCCATATCTATAAACCGCCTATAGCTGTGCGATGTGACGTCTGTGTCTTCTCTCCTTTGCTCTCATCAGCATGCTTCACCACAACCCAAACCGCAGAAGCACAGCCGAAGCTGCACTGATCAGCCCCTTCTTCAGTATTCCTTTCGGTATGAAAGTTTAATGTAAGCCTTATAAAGCAGTGATGCATCGTAGAAGGCGTACACACTCTGGTGATGGACCTTGATTTGTCTGTTACTCATCAGTGTTGAGAATTAGACTTCAGATCTCAGTGTGAGGGGAGTAGAGATGCCCAATTACCGGTCTTAAACCTTCTCGAAGTAAACAGATACGCTTCCAGCATGACCGCTTTATGAAGAGTCGCATCTTTCGTCAATCAGAAACTGATTTTCTGATATTTAGTACAATGTTAACAAATTGTTGCAAAGAGATTGTATTGTATGCCAGGCTGGTCGCTATAGCAACAACATACGCGCCTATGGGATGTTTATTTGTCAGGCTGCTGTGACTAGCAGGAATGAAAAAATATTGGCAGGAATAAGTATTAAAACACTTACAAGCATAGTTAAGTGATACTTTTCGTCACGCCCTGAAGTGTTACGTCATACTATATACCATTTCTCCATTCCTAGTCACATTTAATGCCTGCAAAACAAGTTTGTTCCTGATATCACTTACGTTATAGCAGCTATAAACAGTCATTCCCTCACCAGCTTCCTTTTTCTCTCTTCACATGAGACTGAGAAACTACATATTTCTTCATCGAGAAGACTTTCCCATGTCGGGAAACATAGTTAGAGCTTTATCTCTGATTATTATAAACCACTGCTACTGGAGACTCCTTCCAAAAATGTTAAACAATCATCTCTTTAGAGAAAAGTTCATATGATCAACATTTACACACAGGTTAAATATCGTTAAACCTGTGTGTTTAATATCAATATTTAACCAGGTTAATAACGATAACGTGTTTAATAACGATATTTAACCAGGTTAAATATCGTTAAACCGTGGCACATAAACGATAAACATCGTTTATGTGCCACGTCCATCATACAAGTCCCTACAGAAAGGTTACTGTATTAATATAAACTTTGCAGTAAGAACTACTGTCTTTTTAACTATTGAAAATATTCATTACATAGTAGACGTGTTTCACATGCGTAAGCTCATCATGGTGAACTTATATAAATCTGTCTAGATCTCCAACCATTTCAGCATGATCTGTTGTACACTGCGTACCTGGCTTGACCCGGAAACCCAGACTTGTACTAATGTGAATAATACCACTGCTTCGTTCTCAGCTCCTCACATCGACGACTTGGTTCTGCTGCCTACGCCCGTCCTCAGACTGCTCAACGTGATCGATGACAGTCATTTACACAACGATGACGAATATGAAGGTGAGTGTTTCTCTTAGATCTTCTGCCAAGTTGTGGGAATCAGACTAGTGAAGCCTGTAATGGTTTTACGCAAGCTTTATAGGGCATGCGTGCAGGGGTTACTAAATTATACCAAAGACGCCCACATCGCTAACAGGAGAATACTAGCAGGCGGAGAGAAAAAAATACAAAACGAACAAAACCCAGATGCAAATGATGATGGACAAGGGGAAGGTTTTTCTTTCTGTTCAAGTGTGCACCAAGCAATATTAAGAAAACAGCAAGGCAAAAGTCAAAATTTCCTCTCTCTCTCTCTCTCTCTCTCTCTATATATATATATAGATATATATATATATATATATATATGTGTGTGTGTGTGTATATATATATATATATATATATATATATATATATATATATATATATATATGTATGTATGTGTGTATATAAATGTGTGTGTGTATATATATATATATATAAATATATTTGTTTATTTATATTTACGTGTGTGTGTATATATGTATATGTGTATATATATATATATATATATATATATATATATATATATATATATATATATATATATATATATATATATATATATATTTTAGTATCTCACAAAATAATCCAAACAGAATTCCCATAGTTCCATTTGTGTTGAGTTTTGATGAGTTTATTATTATTCTAAAATGTGGGGGGTAAAATAAATAAAGAATGAGTGTGTAAACTTTTGACCGGTGGTGTATATGCAGGGTTTTACAGTAACCACCTTGTGCTTGAGTGGAAAAAGACTCCACTCGTTTGTAGACAGTAGAAATGTTTACATGCACATTTTCTTATTAACTGCTGTGGGTAATATTTGTCCTCGAATTTGAAGAAAGTAAGTGTGGATGTAAACTTCTCAGGTGTCTCGAGTATCACTGTAGCAAGGGATCAAAAATCCTAAACACTAGCGCTAAACCGTAGTCATGGTCACCTCTGATAGGAATCCAGTTGTCCCTTTTTAACTTTCCTTGATATCTTTAAGATAAGTCCGTCATCTTAATTAACGTGCCTATTTTATTCTTTTTGTCCTCCCTAGATATTATCGAGGACATGAGAGAAGAATGTCAGAAATATGGATCAGTCTTATCGCTGTTGATTCCGAAAGAAAATCCTGGTAAAGGCCAGGTGAGGAGTGTGAGATTCATTTAAAAATGGGTTAAAGGACGTGCATTGAGTATACTCAAGCTCTGAGATAAGACTGTCACTTCTTACTCGCAGGTCTTCGTCGAGTACGCGAACGCTGGAGACTCCAAAGAAGCCCAGAGGCTCCTGACAGGCCGCACTTTTGATGGCAAATTCGTGGTGGCCACTTTCTACCCGCTGAGTGCCTATAAGAGAGGTTATCTGTATCAGACCGTGCAGTAAGGGTCTACACGTACAATACCACGCCTGCACAATCTGTTCCAGCATGAAGAGTGCTTAGTTGTGAAGCCCATCACGTTCTCACAAGTATCTCGGCTAATCTTTACTATAGAAAACATTTATGTGAGCTGCATACACTTATAGTGCGGATACATACTGGTGCACAAATGTGTCTTCTTCCATGGCTTGCTTATATAGTGCAATAAGGAGCTGTGATGCTTTAGAGAAAGATCACTTCTGACTCCCGACACATGTTGGCGATGTGAGATATCTCTCGCGTTTTGGATCTGGATCGTGTCCCGGTAAGATTTCGCCCGTATTCGTTGACACTTTAAACTCGCCTCGGAATGGCCTCACTGAAATCTGTTCGTTGTATTGCACGTTTAATATGCAAATCAGCTCATTACATCCGAACACCATTGTTTTTCCTCGTGGTTTTTAATTCCACTACACGTCAACGTCGGCATTTACGGAGCACGTGCATCACCTCTTGGGCGGGTTAATTATGGTTTGGAGAGCGAATCTGCGTTTCCGCTTTCATTTTCATACTCATCATCTCTATCCAGATCTAATCCTGATATGCGTGAAACTCCTTCCTCTTTTTCTTTGTTTTCGTGATTACCTAAAATCTATAAGGCTGCACATATTTATGAATTATTGGCCAAAAAAAAAAAAATGGCATACGACTGCTTGCACAGTGTAGAAGTCTGAACATTTCCAGTCTACTCTAAAGTGAACAGAGACGGAAATGTTACTTCAGTAGAGAGCACAAACAAGGGGATAACGTAGTTGATGAAGCTATCTCCTTCTACTAGGATTTTGAAGAAGTATATTTACCGTAGAACTTGAATTTTATATCGTTTAAATGCTCATTTGTCGTGAAACACTTCAGCGCCAAGTACTTTTGGTGTAGAACTCATGCAGGAGTTTGCTTATGAGTTTGAGGTCTCAGTGTAAAATCTTTTCAGGCTTGTTTCGTAAAACGAATATACGTGAGGCGATCTGGGAAAACCGGACTGGGAACGGTGCTGTGCCTGAATTCTGCCGAATAGCCGGGGGAAGGGGGTGGGAAACAAAACAGATTTACGCCAATTTATTTGTTTTTTTTGTCTTTCGGTAAAAACAGTCATTCTGCGTAACAATGTCTAGTTAAGTGCGATTTCCTCACACAGGAAATGTCACACTTTGATCAAGTTGTAGGATGGCTACGTGCGGTCGAGAAATGAATATAAGCCTAATTCATTTCTGTAATCAAGATACCTTGCTGTCAAAAATGTGCCTTTAAATGCAATTTTCTCTTATGATTGCGATACATATTTCAATTCAGGAAATTCTACAGCGTTCAGTAGAAAATGCTCAAATTTCACCGCGTGAAGGGTTTTCCCAGGCCGCCACACGTTTACTTTAGTGAGTCGCTATGAGTGTCGCACTGAACCTGTGAAAGCTTCTCAACCTCATGTGGATTTATTCTGCTCTTTTTCTAGCAGCTCTTCACTATGGTGCTTTGATATTCTCATACGTGCTGCTGTATTCACAATGACGCTTCACTGCAGTCGCGTAATGTTTTTGTTTTGTTTTTTTCTTTAAAAAAAAACAAACCCCAAAACATTGTATACCTGGTTTTGAGCCTTTTTGTTTATTAGAATATGGGGGGGTTTTCCCCCCACACCTGTACTCTTAGTGGTACTTAACAAAAGCGTTAACAAAAGGCACAATCAGGGATTTTCAGAATAGCAGATGAGTAGCTCTGGCACTGAACTAAAATCAGAAGTCTTTCATGTCCATTGTTTTCCTTTTCAAGTACAATTGCAGTCGTAAGTTTACATACGCCTTGCAGAATCTGCAAAATGTTAATTTTTTTTTTAAAAAAAAGAGGGATCATAAAAATTGCATTTAGTTTTTTAATTAGTTCTGCCCTGAAGAAGCTATTTCACATAACGGATGTTTGCATCTAGTCCACAAGACGCAATAATAACCGAATTTACACAAATGAACCAGTTCAAAAGTTTACACACGCTCGATTCTTAATACTGTGTCTCGTTACCTGGATGACCAACGATTTTATTTGTGATGGTTGTTCATGAGTCTCTTGTTTGTCCTGAGCAGTTAAACTACCCACTGTTCTTCAGAAAAATCCTCCAGGTCCTGCACATTCTCGACCGCTTTCCAACAGCGGCTATACATACGGCATCTTTATACGTTTATAACTGAGAGACTCGTGCACAACTATTCCAAAAGGTGAAAACATTGACTGATCCTCGAGAAGGCAACAGGATACATTGAGAGCCAGGGGGGTGTAAATTTTTGAACAGGATGATCGGTGTAAATTGTTATTATTTTGTCTTCCGGGGAAACATGTGAATATCTTATGTAGCAAATGAAGGGCAGTACTAAATGGGAAATAAAATAAAAGAAACCAGATCTTTAAACAAAATAATGACAATTTACTCTTATCCTAGTTTGACACTTTTTCAAACAATGTACAGCGGTCGTTCGTTTATATCCGTGCTGGAGATAAAGCGTGGACTCTTTTGGTCTGGCATGTTAAGAAAATGTTTTATGATGGGAAAAGAAAACAACATTGCAAATTCCAGATTGTGAGATTTCCTTCCTTCTATAGTAGCTATAAAAAGTTTGCATGGCTTTATTGAAGCTATTCAAAGCTCTACTCCGTAAGCTTCTGCAGTTGACTTTGACCCTGAGTGTTTGCAGTTGCTTTCGGATCGAGATAAAGTTGTTTAGTCTTCCAGGCGTTCGTTTTCAGGGTTTATAATTAAGGAAGATGGTGTGTGTGTGTGTGTGTGTGTGTGTGTGTGTGTGTGTGTGTGTGTGTGGAGGGGGGGTTAAAGAGTGTTGAGGCTTTAAGGTTGCACATTACTACTGATTGAAGTGTGATACTGTGCTGATTTGCGGGATGGACGGGGTATTGATGGAAGCTTTTTGGTTTTTATCTTTTCTTTTTTTTTTTTGCGAGTTTGTGGAGTTCTGCATTATATGAGCTAGATGATTTATTCTCAGAGCTAACAAATGTAATAATTTGAGCTGGCTAAACTGGTAGCTAATGCAATGTAGTAGTGTTTGGAGTGCTAGTTAACTGGTTAAGTGCATTAATACAGACATTAATACAGCGTGTGATCATTTTACAATTACATTTTTGCTCAATCGGCTGACGCTCTTATTTACGATAGTGGCAGCACAAGAGTTAAGGGTCGTGCTCAAGGACCCATCCAAGGCTGCTGAGATTGAAACTCTTCTGATCAATAGCCCAAAGCTTTAATTGCTGAGCCGTCCTGTAGCACACCATGTTTAAGATAATAATAAGAATAATAATAATCATCATGATCATTTTCAGCAAGTCACGGGCCAACATTTTATGACATTAACTCCTCGCATTACACACAAAAGACAATGACACTGACTCGATTTCTTTTCAGCACTAAGTGGCTGTGTATAGTTATTGTTTATAAGTGGCTGGGTATAGTTACAGGCTTGGTTTTGATCATCGGAGCACGCTAATTATTTCGGTATATTTAAACTAATTAGCGATGGGAATTCAAGAAAAATGTGTTTTTTGTTTTTTTTTAAAAATTTAATTACAAGAGTAACAGGTTTACCTACATCTACAAAAATAAAACCTGTCAAAACCCATGCTCAGCTCACTAATTCACTGTTGCACACCACTACTGCGCTACAGTGAAGTGCAGGTTTAGACAAGTTTAGTGCGAAAGTTTTTCAGGTTGCTTTCCAGTAAGAAGTTATAAATAATAATAGTAATAAAAAAAAAACCCGTTTGTCCACCCTTTTCCTATGACTAGTCCGTACAGGATTTCGCTGAGGTTTTACATTTTTTTTTTGTGATTGTTGCGGCTAAAAATGCTCGATATTACTGTATTTTCTGTGGGGTTTTTTTTGACTAACAACTATTTGAATTGGCAAAATTGCAATCGCGCAAAATAGTTCTGCATGAGACCTTTCAGCTGTACTCATGTTCGACTCGTGTGAATCGAAGAGGGCTCTGGTGATGACGTCACGTGGCGTGTTTCGCCCCAAATCTACAGTAATTTCGAAAGATTTTTTTCAATCGCAAGATCCTGGAGGGACTGTATGACTATTAATGTACCAAATAAAACCCTGCGCTAACTGAAGAAGAATAAACGAAAAACACTGTGACTCTAGTATAATCGTTTCCACTCTACACACCCTGCTGAATGTTTTAATGATTTAAACAAGCACATGATGAGTAAGTATCAGACAGCAATACATCACTGTCGGACGTGCCGATACTGGCGAGATCTTTAGCGTGCGATCCATTAATCGTGGTTTAAATTCAGAAAGGAATTTATAAAGCTTTGTCAACCGGAGCTACATGTAAACACCTGCATGTGAATCTGATCTGATTAGCCTGGCTGTTTCTGCTATGCAAGGTGGAGACAGGTGGTCAGACCGGGTTACTGAGCGGTGATCTCATTTATCATTGATCACAAGACACGAACAAAGGAAAGAAGCTGCGCCTTGGTTTGCATGAGATTGTCACACCAATTGTTATGACAAAAGCTTTCCAAAAATAAATCATGCTGATTATAGGAGATACCGAAAGGTGTGCCGAGTGTGTCCTGTTACTGAGCGTCATCTTGCACAGCTCTGGAATGTCTCTGATTTTTATTTATTATAAAGCAGGTATGAATGAGTCAGTGTAGTTTTAGGGCTTAGTTGGAAAGAGTGAGTAGGATGTAGTGCACTGGAGCATATCAGTCAAAGCATGCCTAATCCCACCTACGCTAGGTTTTTAAGCTGTTGAAGAGATTTGAAAGTTTTAGTGGATTGCATTAATGAACGTTCGCTGTTCGATGAGTCAGGTGAGCTCACCATTGGTTAAAGGCAGTACATTAGCAGACAGGCAGGTGCTAGGTTCTTCACAGTGCTGGATGATATGACAATATTTTTTTGAATATCATAAGATTGCTGTGTTTTTAAAAAAATATATATAATAAAATAAAAATTTTCAACTCTATTATTGAGTACAAAGTGGTACAAAAATTGATTTGTCATTTATTGGCACTTTAATTAAACAAAATATGGTGGTTCATACCCTGCGTAGTAAACACATGATATTTTTGCCTTATACCACAGCGCCGATCAGTTCTGATTGGTCGGAAGGTGTTGATTCATTTTGTAGAACAGCAGCAGTTCCCATTGCAAGGGTTCTATTAATGCACTTGTCCTAATACACCTCTGTAATAATGATATCAACGCACACAGTGACGTGTACGGCGGATGATGTACGTAACGTAATCGTTGATGTTCATGTAACATTTATGGAAGGAGTCTCCAGTGTCAGCGCTTTGTAACAGTCAGAAGTAAAAGATGTAACTTTACGTTTTCCGCCGTGGGAAAGTCCTTCAGGACGGAGAAGGATATGTTGTCAGATTTTTCAGTAACATACTAAGAAGCTGCACGGTTTGGTCTTATTAACTTTGAGAGAAAGAGTAACAGTAACAGGAACTTGTTTCGAAGACATTCCACGATATTAAATGTGACGATAACCAGATTAAAAAGTATGCCGTGGTGTTCTTTAACGAATCCAAATCGGCATATTGCTCTGGTACAAGAGGTACTTGAGTACATGAAGACTTAAGTAGTACATACTTTTCTGTCGGGCTGCATCACACCATGGCAGATTATTGACTATTTTACTAGATCACCATGCCCCAGTGTGTTTACTGTTTACTTGTTGCACCGTCCTTGTGCTTCCTCGAGGCATTCCTCATGTTCACCCTTCTCTTTTCAAGTACGTGAAGGAGGAAATGAGCTCGCCAGTTCTCTGGACCAGCCTTAAGTTCTCAGTCATCACACACCAGCACCTCATTAACCAGCTGCCTGGACTGTCACTAGAGATAATGTTATAATTGCATGTCATAGCGTCGAGTCGACTACCAGCCAATCTGTGCGTGTGTGAGAAATAGAAGCAGCGTGAGAGGGTGGGTGTGAAATCCAGAAAGCGGCTTTCTCGTTACACGCTCGTTTGTTCAGCAGAACTGTTCGCCCCCAAGCAGGAAGTCGAAAATCCTGACTTTCATGTTGTTGTAGCCCAGTACTGTGATTGGGATTCTATATTCTACATTTACAACAAGTCTTGATGCTAAATAAAATATGCAGAGCTAATTAGTCATGGCAGCACAAAATGTATTTATTTATTTAAATATATATATTTTTTTGCTTTTATCGAAGCTCCCACTGCAGCCCAAGTCTTTCAGGATCAAAAAGCACAAATATACGCATCGCTGCCTTCTTGGAGAAATTCCACACTGTGTAAAAATTGCGCTCTCAGCCGTGACAAAAGTGCCAAAAATCCGACCCGAACTGATGTTCAGAGTCAAAAAAAAAGTAACAAAACGACAGCAACAAAAAAAAAAAAACGACCCAAGGTTGCTGTGAATTTGCACTGTGTGTGTATGTACATATGAGTTATCTCACAGGGCTTAGTAACACAAATACAGCTGAGAAAGAGTGCATGTTTCTAACACAAACTTACTACTTTCTCACGAACGAACGCAAAGGCCGATTCGACTTTGTGGGAAAGAAGCAGCACAGGGTGAGGGTGAGGACATCCACCCAGGCGGAGGAGTAGAAATGTCTTTTACTGACAGAGCTCCCAGTCCTCGTCGCATCAAATGCAGTTTGGGCTTGACAGCGACCGTCTTCTTTCTGGGTTTAGCTAAACGAGCTTGCGTCTACATGTTTGAATTGTACAGAATGGACACCGAGGCACTGTTACACATTGGCCGTCGTAATCGATTATAAATGATCTGTTTAATGTGATGATTAGTGGGTTTTACATTACCACAGACAGTCAGATGCTCGAGTCATGGATTTAATCCAAATGAGAAGGCTAGAGGTGTTCGATCGATGGCCTACGGTGCGAGGATTAAAACTTTTCTTCCACTGAACACTGACACTTTTGAATTGAACGCAGTGGCACAGTTTGCAGTCGAATTGTTTAGAATGAACAGATTCCTGTTTTTATAGATTTTTATAGATAGCAGGGAATATTTAAACATGGGAAATTTAGATAAGGTTGAAATATACGTGTGAATTGATGTGGATGTAGTAAATGATTCATGATGTATGCGAATTTTCTAGAGAAACAGGATGTAACTGGTTTCAACTGGTTTCTCCTGCAGCTTTAGGAGCACTTACACAGCTGATGATTTTATTTTATTTTTTATCCATAATACCCTGTTGCTCTAGAAACCTCATTTCGATGAGCTCTTGCTACATCTAAATAATTACTTATGTACACTGCTGCTACGCCATATATACACTTGGGTCCAATGTCTGAGACCATTGGCTGCGATTTATTTATTTATTTATTTATTTATTTATTTAATTTTCCCATTTAAAACTGGATATAAAAAAAAAAAAAAATAAGGCTTTCGAACTTGTTTTAGAAAAATCTAGAAAATATCTTCTTAGGATTCTGTCTATGATACTATTCAAATGTGAGCACATTGGTGATATTGACCTTGAGCATTTCTTTGTACAAAAGGTCAAAATTTTCCTTGCGTCTTATCCCTTCGTTTGAAACGCGCGTTCAGACGTCACTCCGATGGATTTGTTCTAACATGGATCGTCACAAGTTTTACACAAACTTGTGGAGTCCAGGCCAGCTTGAGTGCATACTGTTGTTAAAGCAAAAACACTATGAAATTCACTCAAGTTGTTGCTGATGATATTATTTGTAATGAAAAAGTTGCATTCAATTAAATAAATAAATAAATAAATAAATAATAGAAACATTTGTGCTATTGGTCTCAGACGTTTGGACCCCGCTGTGTGGAGAGTGTTCGCAAATGAGGCCGGTAAAGCCGTAGGAGTCTGAACTTTTGTTAATGTTTGATCAGACATCACACACAGAGACTCTTGCTGTGAATTTGAGTTTATTCCTTCTTAACGAGCGAGCTGATTATCGCGATTGTACCAGCTGTCACTCAGTGCAAATGGATAAAAAAAAAAAATTGTGTAACTGGTCTGTTCATTTTATTGCACAGTTTTCACAAAAACGTATCATTTTAATGTTTTATTTTTATAATAGTTGCGGTGTATAATTTTCCTCATATAAAGATGTGCTCCAAGGATACGTTAATTACCGGAAGGTAATGATTTATACAGAGCTATGACATTACAAAGGAATAGTGAAAATACTGACTGATGCAAACTTTCACTCAGATGAAAATGAAATATAATATAAAATGAAATGAAATACTCCTGTAGTTTTAACCTGATCCGATCCTGCACGTGTGTGTGTGTGTGTGTGTGTGTGTGTGTGTGTGTGTGTGTGTGTGTGTGATTGCCAAAGACTCTCATTTACACACGTTTCTCCAAATACTCATTGTGACCGAGTTATCCCAAATTCACAACCACGTCCGTTACATTCCAACAATTCTTAAATCCACCGATTCTATAAAATTCAAACTAAAAATTATTATATCACTATAATGATTCAAAATGACTATAATAATTCTAAATCTACAGATAATTCTAGATGTTCTAATTCTAATGATTATAACCAATGATCTTGAATATGTATTCTAACTCTAACGTGCTTCTAACGATTATAACTCTCATCATCGGGGCCAAGCACTGTAAACAAACACGAATACTGCCCCCAGTGGGTAATTTTCATGACTTGACTAGTGCGTCCCTACAGGAACCTAGCCTTCAAGTTTCATGACAATAGGTCAAGGGTAACCCTGTTAAATGTTTTAAAGTAATCAGGTCATCATCAAAGGTACACTTACAGAAATGCACTTGTACCAGATTTCAGCTCAATACGATGTATGGTTCCTGAGAAACAGTTATTTGAATTTAGCCCCACCCCCTATGTACGGCCACTCCCGAAACCTTGCATATGACCTCAGAATTTTGTCATTACACATTGAGTAAATGTTTAAGCTCTGCTTCATAAATGTTGATTGGCGTGTGACAGCCATGTTGTTTACAAGTGTCAGCATGTTTTTGATAGTGGTTGAGGTTTCCACTATCGTGAGTAGTTTGACACCAATTTTGTGAATAAAGGCCAAAAATCCAAACACCACACCCCCCCAAATATATTTTGAGATCCCAAGGAATCAGTGGGGAAAAAAAAGAGCTTCTTTGTAGGACTTAGGGTTCATAAAGTGTGAACGTTTACCAAAACATAAAACCTTCTGCTATTGCACCAACATCAGGCCTATGTGGGTCCCTTTGTGTGTCAGAGTAGTGGGGGGGCATTCCACACCTTTCCTCTAAATTTGGTGTTTTATGACATATGGTCTTTGCTCTCTATATCGTTATAGCAGATAATAAGAAGGATAATAAAAATCCTAACAGTAGGGTTCCAGGACCTTCTGTGTTTGAACTCCTAATGATTCTATATATAACGACTCTTAATCTAATAATCCTGAAGATTCCAACTAAAGATTCTACCTTTAAAGATTTTAAAATAAAAGGATTCTAAATATAACGTTTAGAACGCGAATGATTCTAAATCTGACCGTTGTAATGATTCTCACTAAGAATTCTACATCAGTCGAATCCGTGTGTAAAAATTCTTACCTAAAGATTTGAACTCGAATGATTCTAACCATTCTAAATCTAACAGTGTGAATGATTCTAACGTTAACCCATCTAAATCCAAGTACGAGAGAGACACGGGAGAAAGTCTTAACCAAGCTGATCCTCTGGAGTTTTATCCAGCTTCCCTGGAGCAATAAAGTAAAAAATAAATAAATAAATAATGAAAAAATTCGATTCATGTATTCTGAACATTTTGTAGTGTCCCTGCTTGATTAGGTAAATAAAACGACACTGGGAACGCATAACCACAACTTCTTCTCTCTGAAAAACTTAGTGGCGTCTCTTAAAGGGCAGATTATACAGATTTAGAGCTTCCTAAGTGATACATGTTCTACAGATATATGTTATGTTTCGCGTAAATGTTTATTGACGCACCGTCAACTGTCCTTGGACTTCTAGAATAAGTGAGATTTTCTGGTCTTTTTTCAGGAAAACGTGTGTGCATTCTTATCTGGGGTAATCTCTCTCTCTCTCACACACACACACACACACTAACTACAGATACCCTGGATAAGTATTTCTTTAAGAGTGCAATTACTGAAATGAAATGCGATTGTAATTTCCGATGTACTCAAGTGACAGGCACACTGACAAAAACAAAGGTTTTTAACCGTACATTCATTAGTGTTAAAATCATGCAAATCACAGTCCTTTGGTGAGCCATAAAGCTTCTGTGTGTTTTGACAATCATGATTTCACGCTGCTCTGTAGACCTCCTTACTACATGCACTGCTGTGTGGGGTGAGGACTTGGAGTCTGGAGCTGTTACTGAGTGAGATGAGTTGATTATGAATGTGAAGGTATGTTGTTTGGACTTTACATGTCCTGGGCTTGGTTTCCTGAAAGCACTGTAGCTTAAGATTCATATTCGAGAAAGCTTTTATGTGATATTCCCTTTGCTGTTTATTTCGAGAAAGTCTCCAGTGATTATTTCTCTACTGTTATATATCTTGCTTGAAGCTACAGTGTATTTGGGGACACCTGCGCCATAAGCAGGTACTTCACTCGTGCTTTTGTGTGTCCAGGACTGTGTATCGAATGAGTGATGCTCATGTTTGTCACAATAAAAAGTCACAAACTATCCCCTCGTTGTTGTTTTTACTGGAGTTTATAATCAGCGAATCATGTACTCCAATTCTGAAAAAGTCGGGACAGGAAAATGCAAAATAAATTAATGAATAAATCATTTAAAAAGAGTCATTTGAAAATTCACCCTGTATTATGTTGAAAACACATTATTTGATGTTTTACTTTGTGAATTAAATTTATTTTTGAAAATATACACTCATTTCAAATCTGAGGACTGCAACACACGCCAAAAAAGTTGGGACAGTCGATTGTTTACCACTGTGTAACATCACCTATTCTTTTAATAACACTTATTAAGTGTTTGGACGCTGAGTGAAGACACCAGTTGGTTAAGTTTAGCAAGCGGAATTTTCCCCCATTTATCCATTATGTATTTCTTCAGCTGTGCAACTGTACGAGGGCTTCGTTGAATTATTTTGCGCTTCATATTGCGCCACACATTCGCAATGGGAGACAGGTCATGAATACAGGCAGGCCATGCTAGCACCCGCACTCTCTGCTTACGCAACCATGCGCTTGTAATCCGGGCAGAATGTGGTTTGGTGTTGTCCTGCTCTGGATGGCAGCATACGCTGCTCCAAAATGTGTACATATCTTTCTGCATTAATGCTGCCCTCACAGATGTGCAAGTTACCCATGCCATGTGCACTGACACACCCCGATACCATGACAGACGCTGGCTTTTGGACCTGACGCTGATAACAGCTTGGATGGTCCTTTTCCTCTTTGGCCCGGAGAACACGACGACTGTTTTATCCAAAAACTATTTGAAATGTCGACTCACAAAACACCACAAAACACGATTCCACTGTGCTACTGTCCATCTCAGATAAGACAGAGTCCAGAGAAGTCTGCAGCACTTCTGGACAGTGTTGATGTACAGCTTCTGTTTTGCATAGTAAAGCCTTCACTTGCATCTGTGGATGCAGCGGCGAATGGTGTCGACTGATAAAGTTTTACCAAAGTATTCCCGAGCCCATGTCAGGATATCCATTACAGACTCATGACGGTTTTTAAGACAGTGACGTCTGAGGGATCGGAGATCACGCGCTTTCAGAAGTGGTTTACGGACTCGCCCTTTACGCACCGAGATTTCCTTGAATCTTTTAACTACATTGTGTACTATAGAAGGTGAAATGCACTGTAGAAAGGGGAATGTTGTTCTCAAACTGTTAGATTATTCGCTCATGCATTCGTTGGCAGATTGGCAAGCCTCGACCCGTCATTGCTCTTGAAGGACTAGGCCTTTTATTGGAGGCTCCTTGTAAACTATGATTAGACGATTACCTCACCTTCTTATTTCAACTTTCAACATGGCCATTAGTCATAAATTGCCCCTGTCCCAACTTTTTTGGAACGTACTGCACGCATCAGTTTCAAAATAAACGTTTACCTTCAAAAAACTATGCCGTTGATTAGGTAAAACATCAAACACCTTGCCTTTATATGTTTTTTTTTGTGTAAATACAAGTCAAAGTACATTCACAAATCACTCCTCTTTTGTTTTTATTTTAACAGTCATAAATTTGCATTTATGAAGCCCTGTATGCAACAGAATCATTTTCATTCTGTGATCGCTCCCTACTCGTTTTAGAGCAGCACTGCTTATCATACTTGATCTTCATTTCCTCAATAAATTAAGCGTAATCAGTTGATAATAACTCGAGCCTGTGCTCACATCAGCGCTTCAGTTTTTACTGGTGGAAGTAGGGTAAGAGTACAAGTGTTCAATTTCAATAACACTCGAGTAAAGTACACAGCTACCAAACAGTACTTAAGTACAGAAGCAAAGTACAATGACTGAAGTATTATGACCCACAGAGTGAATACTTATGCAAACACCAAATGTCTGGGGTTTTTTTTTTTTTTTTGTCTAATTAACCTTTGTGAAACAATAAAAATATTTAGCATCCTTAAATGTCAGACATACTGTGACTATTCTGAAACTTCACCTGGAGCCATGGAGAGTTTCCCTTTGCCTTCAAGTATGATCTTGCGGTGCTTGAAAGTTTAGAATGTTCTCTATTTCTGCATAAATGTTACTTAAAACATGAGGAGATTTTTTTCATCAGAAGTCCTAAAAGTAGATAAAGAGAACCCAATTAAACAAATGAGGCAAAAATATTATACTTAGTCATTTATTTATTGAAGAAAATGATTCAATATTACATATCTGTGAGTGGCAAAAGTATGTGAACCTCTAGGATTAGCAGTTTAATTTGAAGGTGAAATTAGAGTCAGGTGATGATAATCAGGTGTGAGTGAGCGTCCTGTTTAATTTAAAGAACAGGGATCTATCAGAGTCTGATCTTCACAACACATGTTTGTGGAAGTGTATCATGGCACGAACAAAGGATATTTCTGAGGACCTCAGAAAAAGAGTTGTTGATGCTCATCAGGCTGGAAAAGGTTACAAACCCATCTCTAAAGAGTTTGGACTCCATCAATCCACAGTCAGACAGATTGTGTACAAATGGAGGAAAATCAAGACCATTGTTACCCTCCCCAGGAGTGGAGACCAGCAAAGATCACTCCAAGAGCAAGACGTGTAATATCTGCAAGGTCACAAGGAAACCCAGGGTAACCACTTTATACCTCAGTGCTGTTTAATACATCAAATTGACCAGAAGGAGTTGGGTCATTTTATTTTATTTTGTTTTGTTTCATTTTAATGTTGAGTAATAGCAGCTCTTGCAAGGCAAATCACAGCTTTGTATTAATGCTCTCGTTCTAATACTTCTAATAGTTTCTTGTCAAACATCAGAATGGGGAAAATGTTATTTCAGTGGCTTTGACCATGTTCTTGCTCGACGAGATGATTAGAATATTTCAGAAACTGCTCTTTCCTTGATGTCCTGAGATTACAGACAACAGACTCAAAACAGAGAATAGACCAATAATCGTTCAGCGAGTGTCAGTTCTGTGGCCTTGCTGATGAGAGAGGTCAGACCGGTTCAAGCTGACAGGAAGGCTAACTGCGGTGAGCAGAAACGCATCTCAGGACACAAGAACACAAGATGTCTAACCTTGAGGCAGCTACAACAACCGAAGACCACATCAATGCCTTTTTTGAGCGCTTAAAAGATTGATCCTCGATTAATATTGAAGAACAGTCTTATTAACAGATTTATACATTTTAATAAATAGGCAACTTCTGAGCGGATGTGGAAAGTAACGAAGTTCAATTACATACAGTCTGATTTAAAATCTGTACATCTTAAACGTTTACTTTCTCCATTTCAAAAACACAAGATGGCTCCATTTCTCGATAATCAGAACCTTTTGTCATATAGTCATAAAGCGACTTTTTAGCATCAGACAGCTTCAAGCATTAGACAACCGCACCACGATTAACATGGTCAAATTTACCATCAGTAACTAAAATCAGTGTGTGGTTCGAGGCAGACGTTTTATTTTTGTAAAGTTGTCTTGTACTTTCATACGTAAATTGAAGTGTATACTCTAGCACCTTTTGCCACTTTTATTTTCTTGTTTATTACTTTATTTGTTCATGATTACTCAACAAACTGCACTGTGTTCTAACGGCCACTTGGGGGCAGCACTAACATTCAAAAGACGAATAATGGCAGTTTTAGTCATAATACACAATGTAACATGTATGAGTGTGTGTGTACATGTATATGAATATGTATGTGTGTGTATAGATAGATAGATAGAGAGAGAGACAGTTACACAGTAGAATATAATTTTGTATAATGACATTTTTATAATGTATTTTCAGAGATGTTTTCTTTTTCCACACTAATGGCCCACTTGCTTGTATAATGATGCAGATGAGACCATTGTTGTCACATCTTTGGTTAGTCCTGTGGTGTGCTTTTCTCATTAAATGATATACGAGTGAGATGGCAGACTTTATGTCGGAGAATATTGTTTGTATTCACTGCAGTATGTGTGTAGTTCAGTTTATAGACTGCCTGTTACTGAATAACCAACGAAAGACTGCGGTGACCAGAAATACACACACGTTGATAAAACAGTTCGATGGTTGTACCTGTAATCTCACCCTGTACTCCTGCAGCACTGCATAGATGTATCTGCATGCATGTGTGTGCACAAGCAGAATCACCAGAGGGAAGAAGGTAAGAACATACACTTCTGTCCACGTACTCAGACGAACGCAGTGTTTGTCTAATAGTGTTCACTTAAACGCAGCGGAAACACATGTGACTACACATCAGGCCACTGACTGCATTCTTTAATCACTTACACACACACACATTCTCACACAAACTAACCACCTACTACGGCCTTCTACTTGTATTCCTTTTAAAGTGTTATCGATTAACTAAAGAAGAGTGTCAGGGTGAAGGAGCTGATGCTGAGCTGAATGAAAGCCCGGGCACTGCTTACTGTGACGTGATGCACAAACATTGATTCGTGGCCATGCAACAGAAAATAATCGACTTCGTGCAAAACACAATTTAACCGTTAGTTCCCCCCCCCCCCAGGGTTTTTAAAGTGTCATGAATGATTTAAGCTTCTAGGAGTTACCAGATATCATTTAAAATAATATTCACATTGCAAAAATGACAATATTTGAATTGAATAGCTGTGAATTCTTGATCTATATTCGGATCCTATACATTATACAGCTAAAGCTACTTGTGATAGAAGTCTCCGGCACATTCATATATTACATTACAGCATTCGGCAGACGCCCTTATCCAGAGCGACATACAATTATCTAATTTATACAACTGAGCAGTTGAGGGTTAAGGGCCTTGCTCAAGGGTGGCAGCTTGGCAGTGCTGGGATTTGAACTCACGACCTTCTGATCAGACTGCCAACATCTTAACTGCTGAGCTCCCACTTCATTATTGCAGGTAATACAGTATATGAGTTTATTATGCACGGTCAACTCCAGAATTATTGGCAACTTTCAAAAGAACAGGTCATATCCTGATTGTTTAAAAGAAATATTACACACAATAATTTGTCTAGTTACAGTTTTGGATACTTTACCTCTTTTTTTAACCAACTAAACGAATAAATATCTCTGAGAACACATCCATCCGTTTTCTATACCGCTTATCCTACTGGGTCGCATGGAACCTGGAGTCTATCCCAGGGAGCATGGGGCACACCCATTCATACACGGTGGACACTTTGGACATGCCAATCAGACTACCATGCATGTCTTTGTACTGGGGGAGGAAACAAGAGTACCCGGAGGAAACCCCCGCAGCACACGGAGAACATGCAAACTCCACACACAGGGCAGTGGCGGGAATCAAACCCCCAACCCTGGAGGTGTGAGGAGAACGTGCTAACCACTAAGCCTCCGTGCACCTTGAGAACATCTCCTATATCATCCATCCATCTTCTATACCGCTTATCCTTCCTTCAGGGTCACGGGGAAACCTGGAGATTTTTGCTCTTTTGTAATGAGTAGATTAAGCTGTAAATGGTTCTTTCAACAAGATAATCAGTGCAAACATACTCAAACATGTTTCTCAACAGCCGTCCAAGTCTGTCTACAGGTTTGAAGAGTTCAGTCTGCATGCACATACTGTATTACCTGCAAATATAAAGGAGGAGGATGTTCTTCAAAATCACTCCACTCTTCATGTGCCTTCTTTGAAAAGTCATATTTCTCTCCAGGCTTTACCAAATATTAAGTGTGAGTATTATATTAAATAGTAGTATTGTAATATTAAATATTACTTTTGGAACCAGTGCTTTTCTGGAAAACAACAACAACAAATAGCTTTTTACCTAATAGGTATTTAATAATCGTAAGTTGCTAGATTGTGTAAACATAAATAGCTAAATATTGATCAAAGTAGTTAGCAACTATCACTATCAAATAAGCTAGTAGCTTCTGCTATATTGGATTTTTATTATTATTATTATTATTATTATTATTTTTACCTCATTGGCTAAACATAACGTATATAATCTAGCTGTAAGGATGATGTCAGAGGGAATCTGCCAGATAGACTTTATGGCCAAAAGTATGTGGACACCCGACGAACACACCTATGTGATTCTTCCCCAAACTGTTGCCATAAAGTTGGAAGCACACAGTTGTATAGAATGTCTCTGTACTGTATGCTGTAGCGTAACAATTTCCCTTCTCTGGAACTGACAAGCCCAACCCTGTTCCAGCATGACCTTGCCCCTGTGCACTACGAGAACTCCATGAAGACATGATTTGAGAAGGTTGAACTGGAAGAACTCGAGTGTCCTGCAGAGAGCCCTGACCTCAACCCCACTGAACACCTCTGGGACGAACTGGAACGTCAATTGCTTTCCAGGCCTCTTCACCCAACATCAGTCCCCGATTTCATTAATGTTCTTGTAGCTGAATGAACACAAATCCCCACAGCCACGCCCCAAAATCTAGTAGAAAGCCTTTCCAGAAGACTGGAGCTTATTATAACAGCGAAGACGGAATAAATCTGGAACGGGAGGTTCAACGAGCACAGGTGTCCACAAACTTTTGGCCATTTAGTGTATGTGGGAATGTGTTTGTCATGTGACCACACAGGAATGTGTGGAGAAATCTCTCTCCCAAACCCCGCACTGTTCATCATGATGGTAATAAAACAGAAGATAAAATAGCTTCCCGAGTCTCTCATACACACTCATACACATTACATCAGCCAGACTCGGAGAGATACAGTACATTATAGTCCAGTCACACTCTACAGATAGATGCTTTATTAAAAGCACTTGAAAATGTTAGGAACCTTCAACAGATTGCACATAATGATCAATAAATCTGACTCACACCATGGAGCTCGAGAGGTCAGAACATCACTGATTATTACAGGCTGAAGGGCTGAGGTGTGCATGCTCATATCTGCAGGGCTTCAATCTTTTATTAAGTTAGGAGTTATCAGATCTGGGGTCCATCCCTGGCATACTATCTACCTGTTTATCAGTGTCGGATTCTCTGCGCTGCACGCAGGCCTACTGGAAACCTCAGGTTTGCATCAGACGAACAAGGAAGCCTTGTGAGCGTGCGGTCAAATACGAAGCTCGCAGGACAAAGAAAGACAACGTTCAGTAACATGGGAGTGGACTGGATGCATAACGCATTTACAGCATTCATTCATCTTCAGTAACTGCTTTATCCTGCTTAAGGTAATGCAGTGGTTTAACTCACTAGTTAAAATATATATATATATATATATATATATATAGGGAAATAGAACCAACTTAGTTTATTAGAATTTATCATGTACAGGTGCGATCAAAGAAATGACCTGGATTGCTCAAAATTTCTGCCAGATTGGTCATAAATCCTTCGGGAGCAGACAGGAGTGGCATTTTATTCCTGAACTTTCCACCGACAGAACACATTAAATAGGTGACATTATTTATAGGCTACTTATTTTTGAGTTGATGAGGTTTGGATTAAACCCATGAAATTCCTTTTTGTAGCATCCCCACCCCCACTAGAGCTGTTGAACTGACTCCCGAGACGCAAACTGAGAATAAAAGCTGGAAATAATACGCAAAATGTTTCGAAGTAGTTCTTTCTAGAATTATTTGGTCATTCACGCTGCAAAAAGTGAATATATCTTCAGTGAGAGCAGATTTATTTCATATTTCTTATTATGAGATAATTATAAATCAAGTATAATATTATTCTACCTGTTCATTTCGAACTTTAAATAGAAATAAATGCGAAACATTTTTAACAATGATCTGACACAAGGATGAGACTATTTCAAGCTTGAATTGAGCAAAAATGTCTAGAAATAGGCGTATATTTGGTTTGTTGTAATCTTATAATAGGAAATATTAGGTAGCTGTGAAAATATTCAAGATAATTTCACTGTAAACAAGATGTTGTTTTTTTTTGCGGTGTTTTTATTGCAAGCTCAGTGTTCTCCATGTTTGAGATTTTTCAGATTTTCTTTATTTCATTTTTTAAAATTATGTTCAGTGAAACAAAACCAAATCGCAAAGAACCATCCATCCATTTTCCGTACCGCTTATCCTACACAGGGTCGAGGTGAGCCCGGGGAACACGCGGCACAAGGCGGGGGACACCCTGGACGAGGTGCCAACCCATCGCAGGGGACAATCGCACACACATTCACACACTACAGACAATTTGGACATGCCAGCCAGCCTACAACGCATGTCTTTGCCTCAGGGAGGAAACCCGAGTACCCCGAGGAAACCCCCGAAGCACGGGGAGAACATGCACTCTCCACACACACACGGCGGAGGTGGGATTCGGATCCCCAACCCCGGAGGTGCGAGGCAAACGTGCTAACCTCTAATCATAATTTAAGAACTAAAAGGCAAGCCCATGCTTTAGAAATATCTGCAGAAAGACAAACTGAATGTGTCCATAAACACACCGGCCAAACCGTGATGCTTCTTGTGATTTCTTCAGAAATTCACAGGTAGCAAGGCTTTAATGAGAAATGGTTTGAATAAGTTGATGTAATTTCCTCTACCTTAATGATAATGAGTCTTTATTGATCACACACAGAGCAGTGGAATTCTTTTCTTTGCATACCCCAGCATGTTAGGAAGTTGGGGTCAGAGCACAGGGTCAACCATGACACAGAACAGAGAGGGTTAAGGGCCTTGCTCAAGGGCCCAACAGTGGCAGCTTGGCAGTGCTGGGGCTTGAACCCCCAACCTTCTGATCAGTAGCCCAGAGCCTTAACCGCCAAGCCACCACTGCCCAGTTATTAGAACACCAAATCTCGAATGGCCACCCTGGAGTTTGCAATCCTCAGATTTATTATCAGGAACAAAACTTTCCCAGAAAAGGAATTTTTTCCCAAGTTCCTGTTCTAATCACACTTAAGAATACGTCCATTTTTAATAAACAAGGCAAACAATCAACAGCTGAACCTATCGGAGCTTTCATTATCTCACTGTTGTTCACAGAAAAGGTCGTTAAAGAGCGACTGATCGGTAAAGGCATTCGATTTCTTTGAAAGCCTGTGTCGTGGAGCGCAGGTGTCTTTCATCCATCGCACATTTTCTGGAATTTTGGAATGCAGCATGTTCACACCTTGTTGCCTACAATAAATAATGAACGAAATTCCGAGTGAAATGAATATCAATTCAGTTTCTGCTCTGCCCCAATATAAAAATATGAAATGTTTTCTGATGATACACACACATTTTGAGAGCACACTTTTTTTATTTATTTATTATTTTTTTTTATTAAATTCAAAGACTTGTTTGAGGTGTTTGTGTATGATGTGCTGAAATGTTTTCCTCTATACTGGGGTGTATTTTTATCCTCAGCCATAACAATGAGTTACACTAAATGCCAGCTAGTGCACTTGCACCTGGGCCGTGACTCAGGTGGGCTCGAGTGGCTAATTGTTTACTCTGAACTGTAGAAGCGTGGATAATGACACTATCCAAAAGTTAAATGACTCCATTTAAGCTCATTCCTAGCTCATTCCTTCTGGATTTTGTTTTATTTATTTTTTTGGAAGAAACAGAAAGTGAAATAAATCTACTGCATGGTTACAGTTTGCTTTTCTGTTAAGCTATACCTAATTATACCTAACACATGATTAATTCTTGAATTCTTTGATTAGTCAGAAGATGTGGAGTAATGTTCTATAATAGCGACTCTGACAGTAGTGCAGCTGCGATTCAAATCACAGGTTGATGTTAATGTACGCGTTTTAATACATAATATATATGCTAATATCGTTTCTATAGTAACTACTCATTCACAGGTAACCTGAGATTAAAATAAACAGATTAAAATACATGTTATTCAAGTTTTCTGACACAGGAACATGCAGACTTTTGCACTTTCTGGTTCCTTGGTAACACGACGGGCTGCATTTATTTCATTCTATTAACTTTAAAAAAGAGGCAGGAAAGCGGAATCAAACATGTTGGGACATGCTGTTAGTGGAAAATTAAAAATCTTGTACGGTAGCACTACTCGTATTGTTCTCTGCTTGATATATCGCTTTGCTTGTATTTCCTCATTCGTAAGTCGCGTTGGATAAAAGCATCCGCTAAACAAATAAATGTAAAATGTAAATGTAAAATAATGTAAAAAAAAATAGAGTAGTAACAGTAACTGTGCTTTGTGTTACACCAACCTGTGATGATTATTTTCCTATAAAAGCGTTCCCAGTTATGTTTTATCCATTACGCGTTAACCCGAGGCCTTTTCCTCATGATCGATTACATTAGTTTGTGGTAATATTGTGGAATTTGAAAGGTAATTCATGGTTTTCCTGATTTTAGGGATACAATGGGCCTCATATATATCACGCTGGATACAAAAGAATTTATTTGTAAAAATCGTTTTCAGGATCATTTGCACAAGACGTGTGATCTTCACAAATCTAATGTTTATATCCTAAGAGAACTCCTGAGTTTTTTTATACATTTACACACAAGACTCACTAACATGAACCCTCACTGATTGGAGCTTTCGCAGTTTTAGAGATGGATTACATTTAGAATGCTTATTTCTTTTCCATTGCATTCACAAATTAATTAATTAAATATATATATATATATATATATATATATATATATATATATATATATATATATATATATATATATATATATATATATATTAGTGAAACCTGGTTGTTTCATTTTAATAACATGAAAGAAAGCAATCCAAAACCAGTTAGTAAATGAAGACAAATAAGACTAGCCAGTCAATTAATCTATAAAACATATGCTGCTATGTGGATTGGCCAAGCTAAATTATCCTGAAGTGTGAATGTGTGCACATGGTGGCCTTCGATGGACTGAAGATGGATGAATGAATGTGCCTATAGACCAGGGGTGTCCAATCTCATCCACAAAGATCCGGTGTAGGTGCAGGTTTTCATTCCAATGAAGCAGACCTGATTCCACCTGTTTAATCAGTTGATCTTGGCTTTCAGTAGACTCGAGTGTGGCTCCTGCTTGGTTGGAATGAAAACCTGCACCCACACCGGCTCTTTCTGGATAAGATTGGACACCCCTGCTATAGATGCTATACAATGGCTGAGCTGCATTACTGGAAGATTTGCTGCATTCCGACTTTATTAGGAGGCTCTCTTTCTCAGTTTAGATGCTCTTTTGTGGTTTTCAGCTCTGTGTGAGGTTTTTGCCTTTTATGGAGCTTTGTAGGCGTTGCTAAATGTAAATCAGCTGTGGCAATTAGTGGCTGATTGGCATTTATCAGCACATACACTCGAGCATGAAGAAAAGCAGAGATCTGTAAAACCTGGCTGGGATACAGACCTGGGATATAGACAAAAACATTTATATACAACTTTAATAAAAAAAATAAAAGATAACTGAAGGCCATTATATCTAATAGGACACATCCTAATTTAATCAGCTGATTTACAAGTCGCTAGTAATTGGTCCAGTTACGTCAGTGTTTTGCTTTGTTTTTTTTGCTTGTTTGAAGCTACTCGTATGTAACAGTTTTTGTTTTGTTAATGCTTTTTGTAAAAAAAAGGAAAAAAAAGAGTTTAAAAAAGGGCAAAGGGCCAACATTTAGTTTCATTTGTACACTTGGTCCTTTTGGTACCTCGTCTCCTTCCTCGAGAGTGAGCTGGTAATTGGTGAAATTTCATAACAAAATGAGCACAGGCTAATGGTTTGGTACTTTAAATGCACCTGCTAATTAATTAGCTAAATGCTGAAATTTATGATGTATTGTTGTCTTTGTTTTTTTTGTTGTTGTGTTGTTTTTTTTTTTTTTTTTTTTTTTACAGTATAGGGAAATGTCACTGTTTGTTGAAAGAAAAATCCATCATATTAGTTAGTCATAGGCGCTGTGCCAGTTTTTGCATATAGGCCATAGTTTTGTGATTCATAAAGCTTTGCACTTAAAAAAAAAAAGAAAGTGTGTGAATGACTTGTTTGGTGGCCATGTTTGTTTTCTGCTAGGTGTTGAATGTGTTTACTGTAAAGCAGGTTTAGACAGCACTACTGACCATAACTCATTCATTCATTTGAAATCAAACAGTTAACTAAATATTAAGGGTGTGAGCCCAAATATAATTGCACAGGAGTCAGGTGGAACAAAGTTCTGCCACTTTTACATACATATTATTGGGTTTGGTGTACTGGGTTTGGCCTGATTACAAGGATGAGTCAAATGAAAACATTATTATTATTATTATTATTATTATTATTATTATTACATTTTCCATTGTTTATTGCAAATAGATGTTTCAAAAGTGTATAATTTTTCTACATAGTCTATATTTTGTTGTGTTTCAGCACTTAACAAGTATCCGGATTCCTTTCTAAAACAATTCGATTCTAATTTATGTTCCGCTTTTAAAGGTGCAGTTGTTTGTTTTTTTTTTTTAAAAAATTCTTTACCTGTATAAATAATCTGCAAGATACAACAGACACATTAAAGGTGCAAAAGCGTATTAAGTCGCTGAGAAATCCTGTTTGGAAAACTGACTGGTTTGGGTTTGGATGTGGTCTACTACGCTACAGGCCACCATACAGAGCTTCATAGGCAAGAATCATTCAAATGTGGAGCCCATTTAACTGTTAGAGAAATAGGTGGCTTTCACACCGGGTACGTTCGCTCCTGGTGCCCTCCGTAGAGTTGGTTTAGTTTCAGACTCACTTGATTCAATCAAACCCTGTTGCATTTGCGTTCATCTTACGTCATCACAAACTTCTGTGTTCCACAACGTTCCCCTGCCACTCATGATACACGTGCGTTGTGGAAACTAATGATATTGTCATCATTGGCTAAAACACACACACGGTTTACTTTACTTCCTGAACAGGTGTGGAGTTGAGTACGAGTTGATTTTACAGTCACAGGAATCGTACCACAGTTCCAGTGCAACCGAACTCAGACCACGTCTTACAAGTCCCGGGTTCGGTACCGCCGTGCGCTTCCCGGACCTCACAACAGCTTTCACGTTAGCAGTTTTTCATGTAAACCGTGCTCTGTTTCAAATTCTTCTGCCAGTGTGAAAACCCAACTAATTGTGGGAGGAAAAAAGTCAAATTTTATGCAACGCATTTTTTAAAGGTTTTCATTTGACTCCTCATCAATTTTTATGTTTGTATTTCGGAGTGGTTTTTTCAGACGTGTAATATTCACAGTATTTCCCTCCTATAGATAAACAGTGATTCACAATATTGAAATGCAGTTACTCTGGATTTTTGGCCTCGGTATTGATGTTGTTCTAACGTTAAAACTAGCTGCTCTGCTTTTCCTAAAGAGGCCATTTACAATTCATACGTTGGTTCAACAGAGTGGGCGGGGCCTGTTGGGGTAAGGCTAAGTGTGTCCTTGCTTTTAACTGTCCCTGCGTCCCAACTGGCCTACTATCCGTCCTAAATAGTATCCGAGATTAGAATTAGTGTGTTCCAAATCATAGTATGTTGAATGAGTATCCCAAAGATACCGGGATGGTCTACCATTTCCTGTAGATTTTCAAAAGTGTGGATACGTGCACACTTCTTCCAGCTAATATTGCTCACAACTCCTTGCGCGAGGGAGGAGGAGGAGGAGTTTTGTGCCGATTCGCTTTGCCGAATTCAAGGACACATTTTAGAGAGGTGTAAATGAAATATGGAAAAATAAATCAAGGGAATGGAAAATTAAATTATATCATATATTAAATGATATGAGGAATAATTACACGAGGAACAATGGGGTTTTTTTACGGGGACAGAGTTCCGGGCAAAAATGTTCTCTTCCTTTACATGACGTGTACATACTTTTAGTACAAATATTAAGTGTTAACTATGCCAATTGGGATGCAGTGTGTGTGCATGTGTACACAAGATGGCTGACGCGTATATCCTGTACCTTGATACTGTATACATGTCCCAGAATAGCTGCTGTGAAATCAGTAAACATGGTTTGAATGGAAACCTGCTGGACCGGGATGTTTTGGCTCTGTCGTGCAATCTAGTGGCTGTCTCTTTTAATCCTCTGCATAGATGTATATGTTTCATTGGAGTCCACCTCTCAGCCAGCTTTAAATGTCCACCGCTTCCACTGACAGGTGACATCCCACAGCAGGGCAGACGGGAAAGAGGAATGCGCACTGTTGTGCAAAAGTGACCTGTAGCATTAGCATTAGAATTTCATTTTTAGCACTAATTGTGTTGAGTGTATAGCTGAGTGGATGTGGCTCGGGTGGTAGAGCGGGTTGTCCACTGATTGTAGGGTTTACGGTTTGATTCCTGGCCCACATGACTCCACATGACTCCACATGACTCCACATGCCGAAGTGTCTTTGGGCAAGACACTGAACCCCAAGTTGCTCTCCCAAGCTAGTACCTTGCATGGCAGCTCTTCTACCATTAGTGTGAGTGTGTGTGTGTGTGTGTGTGAATGGGTGAATCAGACACAGTGTAAAGTGCTTTGTAGAAATGCTAATGTAAAAAAAAAGGCGCTATATAAGTGCAGACCATTTACCATGAGACAACAAGGGTACAGATGGGTGAGCCTCTGCTTGCAGGTTTACTTTCACAGAGATCAGTTCCTCCTTTTTTTATTTATTTAAGTTTATTTGTTTTTCTTTACTTTTGCTGAAGATTAATGGTCCGAGGTTTGGGTGAAGCGTTTATGTGAAAGCGTATGCGAATATACGAAACTAATTCGGAGTTTTTGAGTGTAGTCATATGCATTTCAATGCTTTTTCTCTCCATGTATAAAGAAGTCATTCACTCTGTTTTGCAGACCACAGCATGCCTTTCTCCACCATTGTGAGACATAATGTCTGAAGTGCCATGACAAAATTTGAGGCATCTGAAAATACATCTGGATTTCTGGAAAGCTGCGTTGTGGCAATGTCTTGTTAAAAGTGCAATACACATCAGTCTGTTCGACTAGTATATTTTTTTTTTAGTGTTATTAACTAATTACTTAACAAACGTATGTCTGGATTAATTATGATCAGTTCACTCAGAAAAAGTGATCTCTGTAGAGATATGCGCGTCTTCACAATTGACACATGAGTGTCCCCGTAAAAGTTCATGTGTATTACATATACCTTATATCTTTGATTGTTTTGACTGTTATTATAACTGCTTGTTGTAGTGCTTGATCATTAGTAGGTCACATGACCTTTGCAAGGAACTTAATTTCTTTCTTAAACTCCCTGCAGGTGTCACTTCTCTGACAAGTCATTTTAAAAATGTCATTATCTTTATCTTTATATTCTGTGGTTTAACTTTAGAGAATACTTGGTTTTGTTTTGGTTTCAGTGGGAGACAGAAAGAAGAAAAAGTGCAAAACCTCGTTGCTGCCAGGATACGACTGAATCTTTACCAGCGTGTCAGTTTGGACAGGATATGCAGTACTGTGCAGAAGTTTTAGGCACCCTATTTTTTTAGTACAAACTTTGTTATAGATTTTTTATTTTATGACTTCTACATTATCGAGTCAGGACAAAAATATTTTAAATTCCCGAACATTAGTTTTCCAGCACAAAATGAAATGTTACAGAAAAATGTTTGCATGTCAGTAAAGAAAGCAGCGTATTACGTAAGAGACACTTTTCAGACAAAAAAAACAAACATAATGAAGGCTGCTGGATTTTGCTGCAAAAATAAGAAGCAAGTGAGACAGTCAAAGTCTCCAGAAGAACCGTGATTGGTTCTGCAAGATGCTCAATAACACTTACAGCTCATTTCATTATAAACCTGCACTAATTGTACCGGAGACTACTATAATTATTTTTTTTGTCACAACAAATATTAACTTTGTTTCATTTACTACTGTTTACTGCTCTTTACAGAATTTTTTTTTTCCAATGCAGAAACATTTAATTAATTATTTTGATGGCATCTTCGCATCACATTACAGAATTTCTTTGCATGTGTTTAAAACTTTTGGACAGTACTGTGGCCAGAGCCATATCTCCCTGCAGTTCTCACCTGGTTTCCCACTGAAGTTAAGTGGGGTTGAGCTTATGAGTATTGGCCAGTACCTGGATGGGAGACCACCTGGGGAAAACTAAGGTTGCTGCTGGAAGTGGTATTAGTGAGGCCAGCAGGGAGCGCTCACCCTATGGTCTGTGTGGGTCCTAATACCCCAGTATAGTGACGGGGGCACAATACTGTAAAAACAGCACCGTCTTTCGGGTGAGATGTTAAACCGAGGTCCTGCTCTCTGTGGTCATTAAAAATCCCAGGACACTTATCGTAAAAGAGTAGGGGTATAACCCCGGTGTCCTGCCGAAATTCCCCCATTGGCCCTTCTCTATCACGGCCCCCTAATAATCCCCATCTCTGAATTGGCTACATCACTCTCTCCTCTCCACTAATAGCTGGTGTGTGGTGGGCGTTCTGGCGCACTATGGCTGCCGTCGCATCATCCAGGTGGATGCCACATCCAGTTGGATCCAGTGGTTGAGCAGATCCCCCCCCCCCACTATGTAAAGTACTTTGAGTTTATAGAAAGCACTATATAAATGTAAGGAATTATTTCTATTATTACTGTATATTAACAAAGGTTATTTCTACTGGTCATTTTATAGGCTGTATTTTACAGTGTACATTTTTATTTTTTATTTTTTTTTTACAGACACCGGAACTTGCAGTCTGTAAAAATAACATGACCTGACTCTCTTGAACTACACACTGCTCCCAAATTATCAATGATCCTGACTCCTGCTGTCTGGTCCTGCATGATCCATCCTGATACCCCACATGGACCTAAAGCCTAAAGATCTCTGTAGATGTTCTTCCTTGGATAGCCTAAAGACTACAAGCAGATTACACTCACGTCTCCATCACTGAACAGTTAATAACTTCAGTTTGATACCATAGACTTAAAGTTAAAATGATAAAGAATTCAGAAATTACGCTAATGATCATACTCCTAAGTTCCTGTTAACACAATTGACACTTTGTGAGTCTACAGTACACAGCACCCAGATGAGGATGGTTTCCCTTTTGACTCTGGTTCCTCTCAAGGTTTCTGAATCAGAATCCAAATCAGCTTTATTGACCAAGTATGCCTGAGGGTACATGGGATGTTGTCGGTTTAAAGTGTTCCTACAGTGCACACGTGCACACTTTGGTCATACAAGCACAACACTGCAGTGCTGGACTTAACAAGACATAGATGGATACAAAAACCTAATGGTAGCTACCCCATGACAGTTTTGAGTGCAAACATTACACAATTTAAATTCCCACTCAGTTATCACATGACATTAAAGTGATTTTACAGTGCAGTGATTGTCCAGTTTGTTAGAAAAAGGTATATGTGTTGCATAGTAAATAAGTATTGTGAGTATGATCTTGCACAAAAAAAGGGAAAGCGGTATAGAGTAAATGTTAAAAATGGAGTATGAATTGTGGTTTACGGGAAGGTGTTTATAATCTTAATAGCTGCCAGGAAGAAACTATTCTAGTGTCTGGAAGTTCTCGTCCTGATTAGTCTGTAGCGCCCGCCAGAGCGTTGGAGTCTGGACAGGCTATGTGTGGGGTGTGAGGAGTCCCTTATGATTCTCCCGACCCGTTTCCTGACACAGGATGTGTACAGGTACTGGAGTGAGGGCACGCTGCTGGCCTTACAACCCTTTTGAAGTTTGTCCAGTTGGGTGGCAGAGCTGAACCAGATGGTAGCTGATGAGAACAGTATGGACTCAGTGGTAGACCTGTACAACTGGCACAGCAGCTCCTTGGGCAGCTTATGCAATCAAAGCACTCTGCAGTTCTAACTTGGCCTTGATTGGCCATTTCTTCACTGTAGGTTTGGCAGATTTTAGTTTTTGTTTGTGTAGGTATGCAGTGAAGCAGACAGTGATCAGAGTAGCCGAGTGCTGCACGGTGAACAGAGTGATTAAGACCTTTAAGACCATGTAGATGTGGTCCAGAGTGGTTTTTTCCCCTCTTTTTGGGCTCCTAAATGTGTTGATTGTGTTTATGAAGTTCCTCACTGAGTTTTGCTCTGTTCCCTTCATATCGTCTCAGGGAGTTTTCCTTGCCTCTGGCTTGCTCAGTGGGGATAAATTTAAAATTTATATCCGGAATATATATATATAGATATTTCTGTAAAGCTGCTTTGTGACAATGTTCATTGTTAAAAGCACTATACAAATACAATATAATTGAAGTTGAATGACTGATTTGGTTTTCTGGTTTCCTCCCACCTTTGAAAAACATGCTGCCTGGAGGAGTACTGAGTCTAAATTGCGTGTGTAATGTCTTGTTGCCAGTGTTCACAGGATACACCCTGTTACCTTATTGTTGTTGTTGTTGTTTTTTTTTTTTCAAAATACAGATTAAGGAACATTCCCTCCATTTTTTTTTCTGCTGCTCAGAATTTCAGCTTATTTCAGTCATGGTAACTGTTGATCAGTCCTGCACATCGGCTTGGAGGAAATTTAATCTGTTCCTCAGTACAGAACAGCTTCAACTCTGGGATTTCATTGGGTTTCCTCACATGAACTGCTCGCTTCAGGTCCTTCCACAACAGTTCTATTGGATTAAGGTCAGGACTTTGACTTGGCCGTTCCAAAACAATAAATTTATCCTTCTTTAACCGTTCTTTGGTAGAATGACTTGTGTGTGCTTAGGGTCATTGTCTTGCTGCATGACCCACTTTCTCTTGAGATTCAGTTTTCCTTTAGAATTAACTGGTGTAATTCAGAATTCATTGTTCCATCAATGATGGCAAGTCGTCCTGGTCCAGATGCAGCAAAACAGGCTCAAATCATGATACTACCACCAGCATGTTTCACAGATGGGATAAGGTTCTTATGCTGGAATGCAGTGTTTTCCTTTCTCTAAACATAACGCTTCTCATTTAAACCAAATTTTGGTCTGATTCATCCACAAAACATTTTCCCAATAGCCTTCTGGCTTGTCCACGTGATCTTTAGCAAACTGCAGAGGGGCAGCAATGTTCTTTTTGGAGAGCAGTGGCTTTCTCCTTGTAACCCTGCTATGAACACCATTGTTATTCAGTGTTCTCCTGATGGTGGACTCATGAACATTAACATTAGCCAATGTGAGAGAGGCCTTTAGCTGTTTAGAAGTTACTCTGGGTTCCTTTGTGATCTCATGGACTATTACACGTCTTGCTCTTGGATCTTTGTTGGTCGATCACTCCTGGGGAGGGTAACAATACATAAATGACCAAGTATAATATTTTTGTCTCATTTGTTTAATTGGGTTCTCTTTATCTACTTTTAGGACCTGTGTGAAAATATGATGTTTTAAGTCATAATTATGCAGAAATATAGACTATTCTAAAGGCTTCACAAACTTTCAAGCACCACAGAACACTAAAACTGAGCTGATTGAGAACCCTGCGCACTCGGCGTACATTTCCCATAATGAAGTTTTATGTCTCTGCTGGAATAAAGCAGAAGGTACCCCGATTCCAGCCCATGTTCTTGCTAACACACAGCAAGAGTTGTGGTCTGCACTCACACAATGCAGTTATTTCCCCCCTGATTTAAACAGATACAGGATTCTCCTGTACTCGCGCTTCACGGCTGTTTTATTACCTGTAATATATCTCTCCACAGGGTGCACGGTGGCTTAGTGGTTAGCACGTTTGCCTCACGCCTCCATGGTCAGGGGTTTGATTCCCACCGTGGCCCTGTGTGTGCGGAGTTTGCATGTTCTCCCCATGTTGCGGGGGGTTTCCTCCGGATACTCTGGTTTCCTCCCCCAGTCCAAAGACATGCATGGTAGGTTAACTGAAATGTCTATAAAGTGCCTGAAGGGTATGAATGATTGTGCCCTGTGATGGATTGGCACCCTGTCCAGGGTGTACCCTGCTTTGTGCCCGATGCTCCCTGGGATAGGCTCCAGGTTCCCTGTGACCCTGAAGGAAGGATAAGCAGTATAGAAGATGGATGGATCTCTCTCCATCAGGAAAAAATATTGTTCCCGTTTGTCGTGCTTACATTTAATTGCTCCACGCCGAGGTAGCGTGTTGTATTTAAACTCCACATCTCTTCGGGGGGGGGAAACATTTCTTCATGAATCTTTTCTGTCTACACAGGATGTCTAGCTGGCAGTGATTAAAAGGATGCAGTGCCTTAGTCATGTGTGAGGGAAAGACGGCAAAGCACAGGATGTGACCGAAATAGAACAAAAAAGTTCAGCATTCCTCGGTGATCCAAATGCATTTTAGATTACACACCCACGGTCTTGTAGTCATTCATCGCCTTCCAGTTATGAGCTTCTATTCATGATCTTGTTCTGAGGTAATTTTTGAAAATGTTAGTAGAGACTCTTACACTACGGTAATTATAAAAAAAACAAACACACACACTCATTTGATTACAGACTCGGAATTCCATTGAGATTGATTTTGGATATGAGCCTCCATATTAATTCTTATTTAATATTTCATATTTAATTTCAGCAGTCTGTGGGACTGTGAAAAATGTGCAGTAACTAAAACAGAGCTACAATCCTCTCTGAATTTCCCACTCATCTTTTCCTCATACGGATCTTCCGTGCGTCTTACGGCCGACTCGTACGCGTTCTCAAACGGAATCCATCACCATCCAAAGACGGAAATATCACAGTCAGTGAACGGAGAACAATTATTCATACAACTTTCTATAATAAACGTCCTGGCTCCAAAGACAAACAAGATAAACGTAACATCTGCCGAAAGCTATTTAAAACCAGCTTCACATCTGTAACGAGAACACAGATGGCGAGAGTGGGATTAAACGTATTAAACGATATTATAACACAAGCCTGGTTTCACCCTGATCAATTGAACATGTCGCAATCTTTAAAAAAACACAACATATTTGATGTAGCTGTCAGGTTGTGTCATCCAAACAGACGGAAGCATTTACTGCATCGAGAAGAAATACACCGAGGCTTCATTCTGAAAAATGGCTTTAATACAAAATCTGTAATATTTGAGGTCTTATACTTATTTTTATTTATTTATTTATTTTTTTGCTTTTAGTGCGCTCATAAAACCTTCATAAACACAATGTTCCTTCAACAGTTTCCTTCAATCGTTTATCATGATAAAGTGAGCATTATAAAGTAAGATATGTGACAGTTTAAAACACAAAGAAACGACAATAATTATTCTTTTCTTTTTAATACATTCTGATCACAAAAAAAAAAAATCATCTTCAAATCGGACTAAAACAGAAATATTATTTTTAGCTTTTAGTTGATTCGACCCCCCCCCACCCTCCACCCCCTCCCCTTCCCTCCCCTCCAAGCACATATACATTTGAGTATCATAAAATATTCATACAATAATGTTACTTTACACTTTACGACCCAGTGGCACGTACAGCGAAGGCGCACGGCATTAGCGCAGCAAAAGGCTGACTCACAGGTGAAATGAAACGTGTCCTCGCGTATCGAGGTTCCATTTATAAGAGCGGTCCATTATCGTGAAGGACAGTTTGAACAGAAGAATGAGTCCATCACTCAAACAGGACACCCACGTAATGCTTTTCATCATTCTGACCGACAATTCTTTTCTAAACCTTTTCTTTCTGCAATTGCTCATCGCCTCATCCATGAATCATCTCGGTATTCATTCTAACCGTATTGAAATGACTAAATATTGCATGATGTCCCTGATAAAACGGCGGAAAAGTATTCTATAACGTCGACGCACTGGGAGTGGGAGAAAGTCGAGTGGAGACCTTTTGACGTGGTCAAAAGGTCTTGAAGAGGAGGTTTTGTTTGATGTGAAAGACTGTGCTTCTAGAGGATCGTGCGAGCCAGACTGACATCAGGCTGAGCTTTATGTTAGGGATAAAACATCTGGAAGCATGCCGTTATCGGAAAATAATCAGTGGCAGGGTAGTGGGCTGTAGGGCGCAAAGCAAAAGCAAAGTGGATTATTTTCCAATAACAGCAATACCACAGTAATGTTTACAAACATTTTTTTTTAACTAAAGAACAACGTGTACATTTTATCCATTTATGCATGTCGTTCTGGAACATCTGGAAAATAAGTTAGTTCCCTGTGTTATTTTCTTATGTTATAGCAGCTATAAACAGTTCTTCTGTCCTTTTTTTTTCTCTCTTAAAATGAACTGAACAAACAAACAAACAAACAAACAAACAAAACCCCAAAACATATGTTACTGAGAAAACGCAAAGTCCTTCATCCTGAAGACTTTCCAGTGTCGGAACATGTTAAGGCACAGCTTTACGTCTGATCGTTGCAAAGTATTGACAGCGGAGACGCCTTTCAAAGTGAGAAATAAAAGTCTCCTTCCAGAAATCTTCAAACGATTACACGTTTTTGTCCTTGCGCAAGTCGCTGCTATGGAAAGGATAATGTATTAGAACATGCGCATTAATAGAAAGCTGCGATTTGCCATGCAGAGAACACTACTGACTGCTTCTACTGCGGCTGTTGAAGTAGAATATGAATCAACACCTCCTGTCCAATCAGAACTGAGAATTCAACAGCGCTACGGTGTAAATCGAGTTACGACATTCCTTATCATCTCCAGGCCCTTCCCTCCAGGCTTTCCACTGCCTGAGCCTCATTAGTGCCATTCCCCGAGCAGGCCGTCACTCTGACTGTCCGTCAGCAGCACTCTGTACGCTCTGTGCTTGAGAACCTCTCTCTCAGAATCCTGCACTCAGATTCCTGGGCCTCATTCTGTCCTGCTTTATCTTCCCTCCTGGATGGCCAGGCTTTCTGACAGGCTTGCTACCTGGACCTTGCTTTGGTTCTACATACACCCATGTCTTACTTTCTACTTCCTTCAGCCTTAACACATAGCTGTAGTTCTACCAAATATCTACCTCCTAGCATAATCATTAGCATGCTAATCAGGTCAAAAGAGTGAAGACCTTAATATCTTTTCTATTTTTCTGCTCATTCAGCCCCTACATTTCTTATCCATGCTTCTCACCTTTCCAGCATCTTCCGCCTGACTGCTGATACACAGATCTCGGAGTGAGATTATTCAGATTGATACGTGAGACTGACTCTGTGTTCAAAAACTAGCCAGCAAGTCTGAGATTTCACTCCCAGTTCCAATAAAAACTGGGAAATGCATACAGACTAATGTAAAGTTAGTCTGAATATTGTAATAATGCCCAAGAAAAGATGTTATTTAAAGTGCCCTGAAGTCAACCACCCATAAAACTGGTCACTAAGGATCTGGTGTATGGACGCTGGAAATCTGAACAGCAGTTTATTAACCTTTATATATATATATATTTAAAAAAAAAACAAAAAAAAAGCAAAACGAAAAAGGAGTGTGATCTCAAAATCATTACAAAATTTTGCACTGGAGTAGTACAGAGCCCCAGTGGGGACATGAAACTAATGCTTTACTATGCCATGACCATACATGTCACCATCGGATCTCCGTAAAAAAAAAAAAAATAAATAAATAAAAATCTCAGCCTTTGTGCCATCACATAATACTATGAATAGCTTTGGTAGTGCACAGATCATTCTCTATGTCAACCCCAGTAGCTTAGCTTTCATAGACACTACGCATTATTATGCATATTACAAGCGATAAAATAAAAATGTATTGAAAACATTTATTTATTTATTTATTTTGCAAACGCATCGACAAACGTTAAAAAGAATAAAGTTTTGCCGATGTGTAAAATATTACATTTAAACGTCGCAAAATTGAAACAAAATCACTTGGATGGAAACGTAGCTAACGTTTAATTAAGAGCGGTACTAAAGCACTAATCTGAGCGGGGATGTTGTTCTGAGTGCACTTTTTAAATCTGAATTAAATGCATATCGCTTGGCGCTGTGGCCGTATTGAGGCTCTGCATCGCTTAGCAGCGTGAACAGGGATACGGAGTACATGCACAGCTTTAGAAGTATTACAGCAAATCAAATGTCCTCGCTTTGGCTATTACTGACCAGCTGTTTCAATCCTTTAGTATAAAATGCACAACAAGAATAATCTCTGAAATGGCTGGAAGTACTGACAGGTGCAGGAAAAGCTTCAAAAATCTAAAATAGTGATTTGAGTTATTAAAATAATTAGGCTAAAATATTCAGAATAGTTCTGTGGTAATACATAATAAAGTGAGACATAATAAACACATTATAGTGCACACACAGAAAATACAGTGGTTCACAGAAATGTCACGATGATAAATCCACTTTGCTTGGTTCCCCTAAGGCCCGCGGTTCTCCTGTACGAGCATCGGTGACTGCCTTTTCAGTTAAACCAACATCTCGCAGAGAAAGATTCTCTCAAGAAGACCGACGAAGACCGGCTTGATCAGGAAGATCATCGTGACATTGATCTCAAACATGCTCAAGATTTTATTCAAATGAAAGCAGGTCTGGGTGTGGTTCCTCGTTCTCCGTGCTGGAGGTTCTCATGTGTCCCACTGAGCCGTTCTGAAGAAGCTCTCCCTCGCTCATGCTAATTCGACGGTCTCCTTTGCCTGGACGCGGCGTGGACGCCATTCTACTCTCAGAGCTGCTCATTTTCTGCTTGAGCTCTAGGCCGTCCTTGTGGATGAGATCTGGAACAGAGAGCAGGATGTGCGACTGGTCTTCATCCACAGTGCCTCGTTCCTTCTCTTCGTCTGCTGTTTGGATGCCATCCATATCAGCAAACTGGCCTGATCTGTTCTCTTCTTTTGTCAGGGCCTCCGGAGCACTATCAGTTCCTGAGGGTTGCACTTGATCTTCAGGCTCTTCAGGTTGCGCAGGGGCTTTGGTTTGGTGGATCTTCTCTGGGGAGGACAAGAAGGAGGAGTCTGAGAGCTCTGGAGAGGCCACCACAGGGTCAGAGGAGATCATCATTTCCTGAGTGGTCTTCAAAGCGCGAGGGAGACGCTTCTTATTGGTGGGAGGTGGAGGATCCAGGCGAGGGAAGGGGTCCAGTGAAATGTGGCTGTTAAAGAAAGAACAGAAGGTACACTGTGGCTGATGCATCATCTCACACTATACAACTGTGTATTCAAATCAAACCAGTAATAAAAATCTCGAAGAAAGTCTGTCATTTGTCGACCTAAAATAATTGACTTAAGATAATTGAAGTGTAATAGCGTACATCCCCCCCTTCCCCATTTGAGTAAGTGGTTGGTGTGGGAGCAGCGAGACAGACAGCTCTGGAACACCTCATACGCTGACTCACATAAACGAGTGCTTAAGAGCCTGTCTTGTTTCACAATCGAGGATAAGAAGCTGAAATTACAAGCAGTGGCTCAGATCACACTGTTGGCCAAAGCTTCATTCGTAATGGATGCAATTTTAAATTGAATTTTAATCTCCTTTTAAATAATGACTACTATAGTGATCTGATCAGTCATTATTAGAGGTTGTGAAGACATATTGTCCATCCTGTACATCATTACAGAATTTATGACATTAGGCGTAATAGTCCCAGGCTAACGCCTAAATAAATTTTACTAACAGCCTACTGCTAGTCAATTGATTGAATGTAATGAGCATGGAAAGAGACCCTAAGTGCCGAAACCTGTAAATCTATGGGCTTACAAGATCTCATCAGTTGTTCAAAGGGTTTCTAAGAGTAATTAAAATAAAAATCAGTCTGCATTAAACGAGTCTACAGGCACATAAATATGAGGAAATATGCTTTATGGTTGTTTGTCTTCCAATTAAATCAGAATCATCAAAGTTTGCAAATTTGCAAGTGAAAAACATCCTCGAGACACCCACATACACCCCTTGAGGCTTTTTTCTTCCACTCAGAGATGCCAATCAAGGCCACAGTGATTCAAGACTTGCTCACCCATTCCACGCTCACACTCGCTCGATGAACAGATGTGATGCACAAAGTCCTTGTAAAGGAAAAAATGAACGGTTCTCTGTGATCTCGGCATTAGGACTCTCATCTCCACTTTCATGCTACTGTGCTTCAGAGGAAAGTAGATGAATCTCCACAGTACATCAATAAGAAAACTAATGAATGTACTAGCCTCACTTGCTTCCCTAATGAAAAGGCAGTGTTCTGCAGTTGAACATAAACACTAAAGTGTAAGAAAACCCATAACGGTCTCCAGAGTGGTGCAACGGTCTAAGCATTGATTATGGAGAGTTTTGAATCGCAACAATGCTACAGCCAAGAGAGCAAAATTAGCCCTGCTCTCTGGGTGGAAACTATTCCGTCCCTTATACAGAACAGGGAGAACCAGCAACATTTCAGACTTTACACATTTTGTGTAGGAGTCAACAGTGGAGCAGAAAAATATGCCAGAAGAGCAGTCTTGTTTTCCCCCCCTAATCAAAACGGGAGATGCGCCAAAATCCAGAATGATTGACAGTTGTGCAGGTGTTTAGGGCGCTTGGCTTGAAATATGCCCTGATACAGCGTTCTCGCTTTCTGTCACGATAAATGGAGGGTTTTTTTTTTTTTCCATTGTGTTCATTTAAATGTTTCAATGTTGAGTTCATTGTGAATGTGACCTAGAATATATGAACGTGTCTTATAATTCCCACTAAAAAAAGCATGTAACAACATATAAACGTATAACTATATTAAACTATTACATAAACTATTGTGATTATGGATGCCACCAGAAAATATAGACCAAAAATAGTCAAAACAGCACTTTCAGTTTTCATCTGAAAGAGTAATGATAATATATATATATATATAAAAAAACCAACATTTGTGCATGTGTGCGTTATGGTTCATGGTAGCCTGTTTGCGAGGGGCTATAGGAAGTGCAGTTGAGTCTTTCAGCTTCATTAAACACATCCTACTGGGGAAAAAAAATCAGTCTAACTATAAGTGTTAAGACTTATTTCATAAAAAAAAACCTCATTGCATAAAAAGAGCTTTATTAACACAAATATGAAGAGGTTAAAAGAATTAAAAGTAATATAGTTGCCCCTCAGAAAATGTTCTGGCTGAGCCTATATAACAATTACTGCACAGAAAAGTCCATAACGTTATGGTAAATTGAATTGAATTCAAAGTAAATGCTTATTAAATCACATTAAAATCACAAACGCAAAATGATTAACGAACTGGGGCAGGGGTGGGTCTGTGGTTAAAGGCTCTGGGTTACTGATCAGAAGGTCAGGAGGTCAAGCCCCAGCACTGCCAAACTACCACTGTTGGGCCCTTGAGCAAGGCCCTTAACCCTCAACTGCTCAGTTGTATAAGTGCGATAAATGTAAGTCGCTCTGGATAAGAGCGTCTTACAAAATGCCGTAAATGTAAAGATGACTTCTCAAAGAACTGGGACTCATGGGGGGGAAAAAGTCATCAAATATATGATTTTCTTTTGTGTGCGTGTGCAAGTATTATTATTATTTACCTGTTCACAGTCACTTTGTGGCTGGACCACACTGCTCCTACGTTCTTGTTGACTTCCGTGACCCCGATGTCCCCCAGGCTGCCGGGCTCTTTACGCCGCAGCAGGTCATTGACTTTGGCCCCCATGGCTTTACCCAGGTTCTTCAGGTGTGTGCTGCTTTTTTGGCCTCCTGGAGAGGAGACGTCACGGCGGCCGGAGATGGAGCTCGGCTTCGTCGCCTGCTTCAGCTGCTCACCTGCACTTGAGTTCTCAAACATGCTTTGGTCAACTGCAGAGAGAAGACAGAAAAACAGGTCGACTTTTTGTGTTTTGTTTTGTTGTGGTGCTATTATAAAAAATACAAGAGCTTGGGAAGAACGGTGAACAAATAATAATGCTTTTATAGGGAAAAGCAGATTCCACCAGTGATGTTCGTTCATCGTGTGACATTTTTAAAAACAGAAGCAAAAATCAACACTCGGAAAAGGAAACAAAAACATCAACACATGCACCACACAGTTTAACACAAATCTCAGCCATTGCAGTACAGCATAAATGACAACATCTCACAATATTTCAGATGCATTCTTACCTCCTGATATTTCTTTGAAAGCATTTGAGGGAGACACAGAAGGTGTTTTAATAACAGCACATACATACAGTATATAAGTTAAATAGACTTATAAAAATATTTCCCCATGCAGATACTTATTTCCCAGTGTAAATCTGTTACCTTTACACAGCTGCCACTGGTTCCTCTCACACAGCCACACGGGAGGCGGGAAACAAAATACAAACATGCCATAATAATACCAAGCAAGTGTCTGAATAACCCACAAATGTAACATCCTATTTTGACAATTTCCTGCCTTTAGAAAGCCAAGCAGGATATTAATGTGCCTTTAACGTACATTTGCAGCCACGGTGATTTTTAGCCTGTTACCCCGAGCAACTATTGGAGAATTGGCTGAAGGATGAGAGCCTGAGCTAGAGAAACCTCATTAGCCTAACCCAGTTTTTCCACTGATAACAAGCACTTTCAAAGATTTCTCATGCCACGTTGGTATCAGCACTGTACACCGGAGGAGCCGCTTGTACAATCACACTATGCAAATGTTTGACAGAGGAGTCATTGACATGCAGGGAAAATATTTGGATGGGCAAACCAGCGAGATGTGCTAGAAAAATATTTGCATAATAAAAAGCTTCAGACTGTAGGATTCATGAACAGTAAACAACTCTTACATACAAATTCCTTTTTTTTGTGCAGCTTAAGAGACACATCCAAATGATGGAAAAGATCATAGAGCTTTGTGTACATGGTTGAAGGAAATAGGAAGTGGATGATGAATTAAACATTAGCTTCACATAAAGCAAACAGTGTTGTGTAGCTATTGAAATATTTTATATGGGTTATACTCATGTAATATAATTCCGTAAGGAACCAACAGTGGGCCATGCTGTTATAGGAAAATGATGCACAATGAGGTGGTGTGGTATGTACAGTCATGTAAAAAAAAAAAAAAAAAAAAATTACACCCTATGGAAATTGTTGGGTTTTTTTGACATATCTGGACAAGCAAACATCTGATCCTTTTTGGAACGGTGCCTAGTAATAAAGTCGATATATTTGAAAAGTAAGGAAAATTAGCTTTTTCAATCATTTATTCACCAGAAATATAAATAGATGTGATATTCTTCTGTAGAAAACGTAAGTACACCCTTGGCCTGAGAAGCTAGTATTGCCCCCTTTAGCAGAAATAACCTCTTGTAGGCTTTTGCATTATTGTCCACGAGGCTTGCTGGAATGTTTGACCACTCTTCCATGCAATATTCTTTCAGTTGCGAGATGTTTGAGGGTTTTCTTGCATGTCCTGCCTGTTTCAAATCCTCACACAACATTTCAATGGGATTCACATCCGGGCTTTGACTAGGCCATTCCATAACCCTCCATCTCTTCTTTTTAAGCCATTCCTTGGTGGATTTGCGAGTGTGCTTAGGATCATTGTCCTGTTGAAAAGTCCACTTTCAGTTCCACTTCAACTTTCAGACAGATGGCCTGACATTATCTTCAAGCAGTCTTTGATATGATGCAGAATTCATAGCTGAATCAATGAATGCAAGCTGTCCAGTCCCTGAGACAGTGAAGCAACCCCAAACCATAACAATTTCATCTTCTCCTGCTTCTTATGAAAAGCTGTCTTTGGTCTGTGCCAAACACGTCTGCTGTTTCTACGGCCAAACAACTCTATCTTTGATTCGTCTGTCCAGAGCACATTATTCCAAAAGGCCTGCTCTTTACCTATATGCTCATTTTCAAACTGTACTGTAGTCCTGCAAAGGCTTTTTCCTGGCACGCCTCCCATGCAAATTTGATACAAATCAAATTTGTGCGATCTCATTCTGATTATAGAAGCATGCACTTTGAGACCAACAGTTGCCAGACTTTCTATCAGATCCTGTGATGAAATGTTGGGGTTGTTTTAGACTTCTTTTTGCATCAGACGGTCTGCTCTTGGGCTTGGGTTTGAAATCTGTGCCATTTGTAGATTATTTTCCTTGCAGTGGAATGATGTATTTCCAACAATTTGGAGATCTTTGTAAATCCCTTGCCAGACTCATAGGCATCCACTTTTTTCTGAAGCCCTTACAGAACTCTTTAGATCTTGGCATGATGACACCACACACCTCAATAACAAAGGGAACACCAGACACTAGATATGAGACGGGTCAAAAAACCCAACAATTTCCACTGGGAGTACTTCTTTTCTTTCCACATGACTGTAAATCTATCTCTCTATAATTTTTTATTTTAAAAAGTATTTTACCCCATAATCCCACCCACTAATCCAACTACGCTATCTACAAGAAGATATTCGTCTTGGGCCTCCGCAATCTCTTTGCATTCCTCAGACTCTACTGGTACTACTGGTTTTTATTTTTGCACAATATTTAACACTATTTTATTTGAAAAGGATTCTCAGTGATTTGTAAAGTGAATTGTACAAAAATTGGTAAGTGACATCATGACACAAATTAGTTCAGGAACTCTGATTGGATAACCTAACGATCATTTAGGGAGTCACCTGTTTATACTAAATGAATGAGATCCTGTGATCGGTCAAACACACGTCTATTTATGATCAGTGCTTGGACCCCATTGTCCACGTTTATGTCTACATTTAAAGATACTTTATTTGTTACAAAGTGTGTGTGTGTGCATGTTTGTTCCTTATCCAGATGTTGGTATGGACCTCTGGAGGCATGTTTCTAGGTCTACTGGGTTATATTCTTAAACAAAGCAATTAATCTACTGCTTGTGTTTACATAAAGCCTACCACTTTTATATCTCCTGCATCTGTGGGAGTCAGCCAAGTTTACAAATGTAAAATTCCTTCCCAGGAACAATGCAACGAAGCACACAGAATGCACACAGATACAGTGTTGCAGGAAAAGGATACTTAAGAAAGGGGATGCAGTTTAAGACCGTGAGGTAGAGAAAGAGAGAGACCAACAAGGAATGTATCCTGCCACCAAGCGTTTCTTAAAACAACGTCACCTATGCTTATGTTTCTCTACAGGGTTCAACCGGCACAATAAGCATGCATCTCTGGACTGAAGATCAGAATATCTACTGAGGATTCCAACACAGTAGTCAGGGTCAGTAACGTGTGGCAAAATCTCTTCTACAGGCTTCTTGCTACATCTGATCTCTGGCTGTGTATGAGAAACATATGGGGAACAACAGAAGCTGCAGATACCTGACCAGAATAATGAGAAAACAACTTTTAACCCATACCAGGACCAGATGGGTCGATCGAAGATGCATGGACTTCAGGGTGAGTCGATAAGTCTTAAAGATAAAATACTACATTTTCAAGTATTATTCCGAACCCTATAATTCACCTGAGGGCAATACAGTTAGTTATATGCAGACTGGTTAGAAAAATAAATAAATAAATAAATAATGCAACATCCAAGTTGGAGAAACTGAAATGAAGTGCAAAGTTTGCCACAGAAAGTTTGAACAGTAATTTTGCATGCGGCGGCCAACCCTGATGACCACACAGTTGGCTCAAAACTCCCCCAGGGCCTTGATTCCTACCACAATGTCAAATTTCAACCTTCAAGGCACAAAAGAGGAAAGAAGGAACGGAAAGAAGAAATAAAGCTTTATTAGTGAAGTGAAAGCAAGGGTCAATGACAAATTACACAGTAAGTGCATTTCCACTCCCACAGATACGCTATTTTTCTGTGTAGCGAAGTCTGGAAAGATATTTCACATAGACCGAATCCATGATGTGACATGGAGGGGCCACAAGGAGCAGTAGAGGGGAAGAATGAAAAGTAAAGAGTTCATCGCGCCATCCGCCACAGGATGGGCCGTTCCTGCTGAGCTCATGAGAACACTCCGACACGCTCCACTGACCACTCTGTGAACTCAATTACACAAAAGGGACACGAGCCTTGAGTGCTCCATTTACTGTAGCGCTCTCTGATTTATATAATCACCCATTTTTCCTTTCAGCGTTTTAACTTTGATCAAATTCATGTCTTAAAGCTCAAACCCAGCTCATTTTAATCAACCTTAAACTAGCAATACAGTTTGTCCTGCAAAGAAACCAATTTACACACATTAATATCTTCATAAAGCCAGTTCCAGGCAGAGGTGCCAATACTGCTAACATGAAAATCTTACGAGAGAGAGAGAGAGAGAGAGAGAGAGAGAGAGAGAGAGAGAGAGAGAGAGAGGAGAAAACCAGAATTTTACCACAAAACCCCTAGAGTATATCTATGGATGACATGGAATTTTGTACCCTAGATGTCAGACAATCAAGAGTAAGAAAATGCAAAAGTCTACTTAAAAATGAATGGCTAACTTTTTTTCCCCCACCAACCGAAGACACGACAGTTCTGCCGTCTTGTTTTTTGGCTCACAGAACAGAGGCTTGTGATTTCACAGATCAAAGTTGACCTACTAGTGTTTTCTCCATGCTTGCTAGGACTTTCTTGTTAGCAAGCTTGGCACCTTTATCTAATAAACCCAGATAAAGTTGGTGTTTCATTTCCTGCTTCAGTGATTCGCTTTTTCTCTCAGCTGAATTATATCTGTGATCGATCTGATTGTTGTTTTAGCTGAAAAAAGCCAGAAAGCATAGTTTTCAGGTGGCTCCTGTATCGCATCAAGTTAAAAATCAGAAATGTTACGGCTAGACTGAAGGTGTTGGCAAATCTGTGCTTATGATAAGGTGTAGATGTGAAAAAATAGTTTCTTAGAATGATAAAAGTTATAATCTAATATGGATCGTATTAATAAAACAGCAGCACAGATTTTTTTTTTTTTTTGCATAAGCAATAACCACCAATTACAAACAGATTGAAGTGATATCGGTCTTGACATTTACCCTCTTCACCTTCCCCACAGTTTTTTTGTGGGTTTTATTTTTTGTGAAATGAGCTTGTATTAATATGGCTACAAAGTTCAAAAGCCATATGACAACGCAATAATCTGCCTAACAAAACAAGGAAACTAAATTAGTTTAGCCCATTCTGTGTCATATCTGGCCTAACATATGAATAACCAAGCTGTGCACTGATGTGTCAGCCATGAATATTTAATCATGACCCTCTGCCTGGATATAAATCTTTAACTTGTATGTCTTTTGTGCAGGGGGATGGGAGATGAAATTGCTCTATGGTATTAGATGAAACACAGCAGAGTCTGGGTCACAAGTTGAAAGGTCAGAGTGGGGCTCAAATGATATTTTTCAGAGAGCAATCCACCCTAAAGGAGTGCCACACACAGGGTCACTGGCCAAAGAGCTAAAATATAAGTCGTATGAAACAGATCTTGTGCTAGTCAGGGGAACGGTAGAGGCATAGCTTGGTTGAGTTGGTCCTTGCTGAGAAACAGTGCTACGTTTGCCAAACCCACAGGAGACTGCAGCTTGCCAGACAAGTCTATACACCTCCATTTTTGTCCTACTTCAAGTCGATATTTCATTAAATGATCTGCCCTTGCCATGTCAGTGAGTCAAAGCTCATCATGCAGTTAGAGGCAGTAAGTGCTGTTTACTTCACACTGGCAGAATGTTCGACTGTTTATTGATAATTCCAGCAATTGTGCAAAATCACACAGTACACTCCTAGAACAAAATGTGTTTTCTGTTTGCTTAATGGTACTAGAGTTCTAAAAGGGTTCGGCTTGGAATGGGTCTGAACGAGTTCTAAACCTTTAAGGATTCCCACAGTAGGAGAAATCAAAGAACCCACAGGGGTTAAGGCACAGAGACAACACTACACTGCAAAAATAACATCTGACTAAGTGGAAAATATCTTGAATACAGACAAAACAAATAGAATATCAATTCTATTTATAGAATTTTTCAAGCTTGAAATTGCCTTGTTCTACTAGCAGATCATTTTTCTTATTTTAAGTATTTATTTCCAAAATTATCTGACAATAAAGCAAGGTCATTTCAATTTTTTTTTTTTAAAAATGGTAAATGGTCTGCACTTATATAGCACTTTCATCCAAAGCACTTTACACTGTGTCTCATTCACCCGTTCACACACACACCAATGGTAGCAGAGCTGCCATGCAAGGTGCTAACTTGCCATCGAGAGCAACTTGGGGTGCAGTGTCTTGCCCAAGGACACTTCTGTATGTGGTCACGTGGGCTGGGAATTGAACTGCCAACCCCACGGTTAGTAGGACGACCCACTCTACCACCTGAGCCACACCACCTGCCCATCACACCCATATGTGGTTCTTCCCCAAACTGTTGCCACAAAGTTGGATGAACACAATTGTATTGAATGTCTTTATATGCTGTAGCATTACAATTTCCCTTCACTGGAACTAAGGGGCCCAAACATTGTTCCAGCATGACAATGTTCCTGTGCACAACACGAGGAACATGAAGACATGGTTTGCCAAGGTTGTCGTAGAAGAACCTGCACAGAGCCCTGACCTCAACCCCACTGAACACCTTTGGGATGAACTAGAACGCCGACTCCTCACTCAACCGTGGCTGACTTCACTAATGCTCAAATCAGTACAGCCACTCTCTAAAATCTAGTGGAAACTCTTCTCGGAAGAGTGGAGGTTATTATAATAGCAAAGGGGGACCAACTTTGGAATGAACTTTGGATGTTCAACAATCACATATGGGCATGATGGTTTGGTTTAGTGTATTAGTCTTGAAATAAGTGGAATAATCTTAGATTTGTTTTATTGTAATGTAACAATGGGATATTGCCTTCTAGATAAGGTTTATTATTTTCAATAACAAAGATCAAATAAAGATTGGTGTAACAGTTTGAGCTGCTTGGGACAACACATCATGTACCGGTGAATGTTGCAAAGATATCTGCGATCCAGCATGTTGCAAATCACCAGCACTTTGTCCTCCATACCTATTTTCCTCACTTTCCCTCTGACTGGTCAGTAAGTAAAATGAGAAATGGTAGTCCAGTGGTTAAGATATTAGGACGTTAAGATGTTGGACTTCTGATCAGAAGGTTGTGAGTTCAAATCCCAACTCTACCAAGCTGCCATTGCTGAGCCCTTGAGCAAGGTCCTTAATTCTCAACTGCTCACTCGTAAGTCGCTCTGGATAAGGGTGTCTGCCAAATGCCTTAAATGTAAACGTAAGAAAAAAGCTGAACTGAGACTAAAGCAACAAGGTTTTTAAAAGCAGATGCACTCCAGCCACTTCCCATAACATTACACACAAAACTTGCACTTACAGTTGAGGGGAAACCAAAATTGGCAAGTGTGTAAGCACCCTTGCTTCCATATAACATTCTTAAAGTCTTATTTAGTTTGTCTGATGCGGATCATTTAACATTTCTACATAAAACCTTTCCAAGCAATTCTAACAATTCTAACAATACAAACAATTCCAAGTAGAATCCTCTTTGGAACATACTGCATATAAAGACTTGGCTGCACCACTGCAAAGACCCTTTTTAACTAGAGTTTTGTTGCCACATCGGCATCTCATTGGAATGAATACAAGGCTAACGTGCTTCCTCTGAGACATGTTTAGCAAACCTCCACATTTTGCACAACTGCTACTCATGCTGTGTCACGAAGCATCATAACACACTGAGGAATATTGATATCTACCCTCTTCCACATACATGAGCTCACAGGCAGCCACGATTGGCTAGTGTTGCTGTGACTGAGAGGGGAAAACAGACTATGCCATTCCTCCTGCCTAGACAGAAAGGATTAGGCAGGAGGAATCTCCTGCCTAATCTTTAGGATTAGGACACAGTCCTGACTCCCCGCTTCTACTCTGTTGCAATGGTGGGTCGAGGCAGAGGTGGCTCAGTGGTTAAAGGCTCTGGGTTACTGATCAGAAGGTCAGGAGGTCAAGCCCCAGCACTGCCAAGCTACCACTGTTGGGTTAAGGCCCTTAACCCTCAATTGCTCAGATAAATGTAAGTCCCTCTGGATAAGGGTGTCTGCTAAAAGCCATAAATATAAATGCAAATGCGACAGCCTCCTAAAGAGGCAGCTGTGCTAAAACAAGATGTTCCATTCTGATCATTTTTCATGTACAATCCGAAGCCACCAGCAGCTCGTCTCTGTGAAATGAGTCTGGATAAAGCAGAGAATCTGCAGAACCTCCTTGAAACCAAACAGGAAAGGCCTCTGGGTGTTTGGATATGATGTGCTGGCAGTTATTCTTGCTTTTTCTGGAACATTTGTGTTGACAGCCAAAAAAAAAAAAAACCCTTCGTGTGTAAAAATTTTCTCTGTTGTATTCTCTAAAGTGCAGCAGGGCTAAGGTGGAACCTAACAAAAGAAAGTTCATAAAACATCTGCATTTACTTGAATAATTTCCACCATATAGAGTGGATCTTTCAAATGCAACTGGGCCAAAATCAGCACTCAGAAGGACAAGCATATGCAAATGGCATCTGATACCACTGAAATTATCAAAGGGCTTATTATGCTTTCAAAGTTACAGGAAATCAAAAATTCTTTTTCATTTCCTACTCAAGCTGAAGTTCTCTCATCTGCCCTACTTCCCTTCTTTGATTATCTTTCAGACAGAAAAGCCTGTTACTGAACGACACAAACAACGCTTCCATTTTCTCTTCAAATCAACACAGTACATCAAAACCGCCTGCTAACAATGGCATTCGTTTTGGATAACGCATCTAAGCAATTCAATAGTTTGTACACCCACTGCATCACCAACAAGCACTTCTACTGGGACAGCGAAGAAAAGTGACATTTTTGAGTGCATTTTTATCTCCTGGCCAATCAGATCTACTGGATGTAAAAAAAACAACAACAACAAACAAACAAACATGGAGGACAAAGTGTCTGTAAAATGTCTTTTTAGTGCATGAACAGAAGGAGATTTAAGTCAGGTTGAATCATAAATATTTCCCTGCCAATATTCTAATGTTTTTGGGACATTCACCTGTATGTGACGTGCCTCTGAAGCCACCGGCAAAGGCAAATAACCTCCTCATCACCAGAGTTACACCTTTAATTCTGATAATAAGAAATCTAATCTAGAGGGCAAGCGACAATAGGCTAGTTAGTTAGCTGATACAAGCTTGGACAGGTAAGAACTAGTATCTGTTGAGAAAATGCCAAGTATGAAAGCACCCTAATTAATCCCAGGAACAATCACTGTATATAGGTGCATCTCAAAATAATATGAATATTGTGAAAAAAGCTATTTAATTCAAAAAGTGGAACTTTCATATATTGTAGATTCATTACACATAAAGTGAAATATTTCAAGCTTTTTTTGTTTTAATCTTGATGATTACAGCTTACAGCTCATGGAAATAAAAAAATCCAGTATATCAAAATATTAGAATAAACAATATATCATACAGAAGTGTCGACCTTCTGAAAAGTATGTTCATTTATGCACTTGGTCAGGGCTCCTTTTGCATGAATTACTGCATCAATGAGGTGTGGCATGGAGGCAATCAGCCTGGGGCACTGCTGAGGTGTTCTGGAAACCCAGGTTGCTTTGATAGCGGCCTTCAGCTCGTCTGTATTGTCGGGTCTGGTGTCTCTCATAGATTCTCTATGGGGTTCGGGTCAGGCGAGTCGGCTGACCAATCGAGCACAGTAATACCATGGTCACAACCCAGTTACTAGTAGTTTTGGCACTGTGGGCAGGTGCAGAGTCCTGCTGGAAAAGGAAATCAGCATCTCCATAAAGCTCGTCAGCAGATGGAAGCATGAAGTTCTCTAAAATCTCCTGGTAGACACTGCATCGACTCTCGACTTGAGAAAACCAGCAGATGACATGGCTCCCAAATCATCACTGACTGTGGAAACTTCACACTGGACTTCAAGCAACTTGGATTCTGTGCCTCTCCACTCTTCCTCCAGACTCTGGGACCTCGATTTCCAATTGAAATGCACAATTTACTTTGCCCGTGATTGTGGTTGTGTGTACTGAGCCAGACTCAGAAATGAAAGGCTCAGGAAACCTTTGCATGTGTTTTGAGTTATTTCGCTGATCAGAGCTCTTCTCAGATCAAAATTTCTGTATTATAAATTCTTTATTCGAATATTTTGATACTGGATTTTTGATTTCCATGAGCTGTGAGTCGTAATCATCGAGATTAAAACAACAACAACAAAAAAGGCTTGGAATATTTATGTGTACTGAATCTAGAATATATGAAAGTTCCACTTTTTGAATTAAGTTATGCAAAAAGATGAAATTTTCCACCATATTGAAATTTTTTTGAGATGCACCTGTAATTTGACCAGATGGTTTCACAGATGATGTGCTTAAAGATCGGAGCATATTCTGACATACTGCATCAGTTTTTGTGGCTTTAAGATATGAAACACTTCAAATTTCAATGAATAATCAGTGATAGTACAATTCTACCCTCCAGACGAAAACCTACATTAAACCAACAGCAAATATGTCACATGTGAGAAAGCCATGGCATGACACCGCGAAATACAGCTATGGATCAGAAAGTAACAATCCATCACACTTTTCCTGAAGGCCAATGAAGATGTACAGCTGTCAGCCTCAGCCACAGAGCTGCGCTCATCTTGACTGCTGACAGCTTTATACACACTCATTAAAGTAAGCAGAAAAGACAAGCTCTGTTCAAACATCTCTCTCACCAGAAATATCTGGGCCAACCAAGCTAGACGTTAACGCAGCTCAAACGTTGAGATCATCACTTATTAAACTTGATATATTTCTACTTCACTGAACATATCAAGCTCCAACAGAAATGTCAGCGGCAAAGAATCAGCCACTGAAACCTGGCTAACGTCTACAAAACTTTGATGCACTTTATTCAACTTACTTTATTTTTATCAAAGGCAGTTAGTATATAATCGCCTTAAGGCGACTTTCACTTATTTTTATTTTTTATCAAAAGATGTCGTTAAATAACTGAAATTTAAATGCCACTACTGCAAATAGAATGACTCCAGTTTATGTGGGTGGAAAAAAAAAAGAAAGGTTGCATTAAATGCGCTTCTTCAGTGTCAGAGAGTTAATTCAAAGTATCTCACGACTCTCTGGGAGTTTCCTCCCGCACAGCCCTGCTGTCTCCTGGGATTTCCGAGTGCTCGCAGTCTCACCGCTCTCACACACCACCATCCAGCCACGCGGACGGGTGAAATAACACTGCGGATGTTAATTATCCATTCCCCATAAGCATCTAAATGAACAGTTATTAACTACAGCAATTTACAGTGACTCGGGGCAATAGGGTGGATAACGCAGCAATGTCTCTGGGGATGTAACAATTATGCCTTCTCTACTGAACTGTGAAAGAAATTAAGTTGCCATTTTTTCCTCCTTCACCAATTAAGAGCAAGGAGGTAATGTTTGATGTGTTTTTTTTTTTTTTGCCTCTTTATCAGTAGGGCACTCAAAACTAGATGTGTGATTCCGTGACTGAGGTGCCATTTGTGTAACACTGATATTACATTTACAAATTGGTAAGTAAAGATAAAAGACATTTTAAATACAGGTAAACAATAATAACAACAACAACCTATGTTTCAGATAATTAAGATAATTTTTAAAAAAATGAACAGCACTTATAAAACAGCATTTTTGCTTGACCTAGCCTCGTATAACTACACTTTAACTTAAATATATATATAAACCGTGTTACGGTGCATTCAGAAAGTATTCAGACCTCTGAATTTTTTTCACATTTTGTTATGTTACAACCTTATGCTAAATTGTTTAAATTGTTATTTTTTTTCCCCCACATCAATCTGTACTCCATTCCCCATAATGACAAAGCAAAAACCAGATTTGCGATAACTTTTTAGCAAAATTTGCTAATTTTAGTATAAAGGCCCTTTCACACCGAGTGCGATTAAGCGACGTGAATGTTTGACTCGATGATGCTCTTGAATGGAAACAATAGATCCGTATGGAGCTGTTCACACAGGGCGTGATCACTTGTGGCACGACAAAGCGACACTTTTTTGCCCCGACCGGTGTGTCGATTTTTTTTCCTGGCAATCTGCGACGAAACGGGCCATACAATTAGGTTTGAGCTTTAGATCACGTGCCCGGAGCCGCTGCACAAAAGGGCGAGATTGGTGGCGCTATAGAGAAGTGTTTTGAAAACCAGTGTAAACACTGAAGGAGAGAGAAGGGAATGGATATCGAGTTCTTATTATCATTTGACAAGTTTCCAACCATTTTTTGCACATTTCTGTTATCGACAAAGTGAACACACACACACACACAAGTGCGTGTACCATGGAGATACAAATAAACCATCGTCACATGCCGTGGTGCGAGGTAGCTGCCAAAAAAGAATATTTCTTATTGAAATACTTCATATTTGTTTGAATGCAAACAAGTTGTTTGTTTTTTTTATAATGTTACAGTTGGACTTTTTGTAGCAGAAACAATACTCAGTATGTCTTTGTTATTTATCTTTATATTCTTGTTGAAAAATGTCAGTAATAAATATATCGAAATAGTAAGAACTGAACTGTCACTTCATTTATCAAAGTCCTTCCACCACGAAAAAAAAAAAAAAAAAAAACTGGGCTGGTCCTGGGCATTAAACTCGAGTTTTGTCCCACTACTGTGTTACTGCATTATATTTCACATGATTTCATTCATACTAAAACAGCTTGATGATGCTGTTCAAAAAACACAAAAAAATGACTGCCTCCCTTTCTGGGTCGAATACACATAAAATAAGAAAAGTTAGTTTCTGTACTTCTAAACAGTTCGTGTTTTACATGAATTACGTGGAAGGGCCGTAATGCTGCAACATAAAATGTAAAAAAAAAAAAAGGGAAAAAAAGAAGAAGGTGTCTGAGTACTTTCTGAATTCTTGCATATTAATGCATGAATCCATTTAACATCTCATGCTTAAAATGTCCTTTTCCATAAGCCATCCATTATAGGTTATGAAAAATGTACACTTTATTCGTGTCTTACAATTTACTCGACCTTGTAACCTGAACACATTCACACCTAGGAGATATCTGTATTGGATTTGTATATATTACACAAGTCACATGATCAACAAGAATTTATATCATCCAAATGTCTTGATGATCATAAGATGAAAATCCAGTTTTCTCGTTCTTTTTTTTTTTTCCATACCAGTGATACCGACTGATGATGTCATTTTGAAAGTACCTGTTGAAACCCTGTCCCTCATTTAAGAGCAAAATGCAGCAATTAACAACGAAGAACTCTTGTAAAAAATGTTGTCTGAGATTTGTTATCTCACATTTAAAACGGATGAACACATGGTTTCTTCGATTCGATTTTGAAAAAGAGTGTTATAAAGATTAAATGGCGCCGTAGCCATGGAATCACCCATACATTTACATTGTGCCTTAGGAATTTATACTTGCTAACGATACAAGAGCCAACAGTCCTCCTGGATAGCTAATTAGATTCCCTTGACTCGTTTACTTCAGGCCTTAATTAGCTGAACATGCTTCTGGCGCTATAATTAAAGTACCGTTCCTTTCATTCAAACCGAAACCTCTATGAACTGCATCGAATAAACCTCAATGCACAGTTAATGAATCTTTGCTATCTTTAGCATCATTCTCTCATTTTCAGTTCTCCATGTTATTATATGACAGATGTTAAAGTGGTAACACTAATGGGAGTGGAGTGCATAGCAGTATACACATGCATTAATCTGTGCAGTAATAAAACCACAGGAGGAAAACTAACATGATACAGCTTCAACAAGCACATATGCTTTTCTTGGACCAGCACATATACCGAATATGCTTCACTGCAATAAAACAGAATAATAATAAAAAAAAAACCCAACTGAGAGAGATAACATGGTGACACGGATGCTAAAATAATGCATTTATAATACATTTCACTCATACTCTCACCGCTCATTTAGGGTGTGATGTGGCGAGTTAGCATTGTTGGGAAAGTGGTTTTGAACCTACTGGTGTTTTTCCACAGCACGATCCAAAACTACAGGGAACCAAAGGAACTTGGGGTTCTAGTTCAGTGTCAGTTTGAGAGATGACTAGAATGGCCCTAGTAACGACACTATATATAGTGACATGCAGTTAAAGCAGTGTTGGATTGGTAGTATTTCCTTCTGATTAGCAGTTTGGTGAACCAGCTCCTACTGCCTGCTGTGAAATGACTACAAAATGCCCTTGCTGAGGAAGGGTTTTTCTGAATTTCTTCAACATTAAGTTGACAAACAAACAGATCTGTGATGACATTTCAGTACACTGCTGATGGAAATGTGACAAAACAAAACAAAACACTATTCTGCATTTGTGCTGTAATAGTTTGTGCTAGTACAATTTTCGAGAAATTGAACATAGATGATGGCCAAGAAACAAAACAGCACAATGTTGTTTTTGTTGGTGCTAACAAACAAGAATATTTTTGCTTCCTCTATATTTTATGATGTGTATTTTGTGTATAATATGCTGTCACATTATGTGTAACCAACTAGCCATGAACTGTGCGCCCAAGTACTATTGGTTCCTGTTGCCAAGATACCAAAACTGTCCAACTGGTACCCTTTTTATGTGCAATGGAAAAGGCCCTGCGACACACAACATGACGTAAAACCTGCCACCTGCTTCAGTCTCTGAGAATCAGCAGTGAGAATAGCGGTTTATGACACATATGAGCAGTTAGCACACTTAGCTTTAGCCATTAGCACGTCCCCAGCCTAAACAGCGATTTCATCGTCCAGGCAGTCAGAGGGACCGTGCTGGTTGAGCACATTGAGCAGACGCAGACTGCTGTCGTCCTGCGGCCCCCAGCTATCCCGCTCATCGCTCTCGTCCGTGTTGGACTCGTACTCCGAGGCGATGCCCGACTCACGGAACTTGAGCAGCTCCAGGCTCCCCAGCAGCTCATCCCGGGATGAGGGCGATACCTCCTGGGAGGGGGCGGGGCTCTGCTCCTGTTGAGGCGGTCCAGGGAGAAAACGGAAACACTCAAACTTAGCCAGACTTTGGTCCCTACCTAAAGGACTGCTCAGGGGCAGAGCGAGCTGCGTGCCATCGTTCAGCGGTGGCAGGACCATGTCTTCGGGGCGTGGCGTCGTAACGTCACAGATGATCGGGGGCACGTTGGCTCGGAAAGTGATCTCCAGTAGACTGTCCTGAGATCCCACTGTACATACACAGAAAGGGAGGAGGATAATTTAGCTGAAGTCATTTGAAAAGCACATACTATTATTGTATTACAGATAGATTATTTTAAAGGCCTGTGGAATCCTGCCTCCATTCAGATACTTTCTCCATCAGCCTGGAGCCTACTCTACGGCCTACGAGATCTTACTCCTGCCTTACAGAGGATGACAAATGACAAACTCTTGGTGATAATCAGCTTTTGCGCCATCTTCTTTCACCACTGAAGATGCCACTACCCTGATAATAATAATAATAATAATAATAATAATAATAATAATAATAATAATAATCTAATGATGATAATGACTCCTGATTCACAGTGTCTGCCAGAGGAAGACTGTCTTCCCCTACTGAGTATTAGGTATAAAAATGCTATACAATTCTTTTCCATTAAATGATACAAAATATGTTGAAAATGGGAATAGCTGGGCATAACACATTGTTCAAATTGAACACCATTTCCCCCTAATAATTTGCTAAAGATCATCTGGAAATAACATATGGATTACAAAATTAGGCTGAAAATCCAGTGCAGTTTCAATTCCAAAATGCATCGATTAAAGCCTGGACATGAATATGAATGAAGCGCTGTAGGTGTGAAATGACCTCAGGCCGACACGTTGCTACGTTTTATAACAAATGCATAACACTGGTATGTTTTGTCCTTTGTAGAGAAGCGCTACGTGCGTCCCTAAAGTTCACACTTGAAGAGGATAATGCGTCTCTAAATTGGAAAGCGTGCAGCCACAGGGTGAATGCACTTTATCATTTCCTGACTAATATGCAGGATGTGCTGGCTCGCCTGGGAGAGTTTTAGCTCTTACATGGGGTAAAATGGTGCCTGATGGGGTCTGATGGAACACAAATCAGGAAAAGAGGTGGGGGTGAGGGGGGGCGGGCGGGGCGGGGGGGGCAATCAGAGACAGAGAAAAGCACTTTTGTGGGGGAAAAACAGATGAGGATAGGGAGTAGAGGAGGACCAGTGTAAAAAAAATATTGAGCAAGAAGAGACAGAAAAGAGATACGACTTGGAGAAAGACATGAGGTATTTATCAGGTGTTCCTCCACAAGCATGAGCATGATTTATCTCTGTGTTTTACCGCACTGACATCTTAATCTCTTACTTCTATTGGCGAGCACTAAATATAAGACTCAATATAAGGTATTGGTCTGAATGACAATACTGTGAGTGTCTTTTTTAAAAAGAAAACGAAACAGAACAGAGCACAAACAGCCGGACAGGGTATGCAGGTGAGCTGGGAACACTGCGTGGGTTAACATAGCAGAGATTGATGAGACAAATGAGAAAACAGGAGAATCACTGTCAGAGGGAGTGACAGAATGAGAATAGCACAGAGAGGGAAAGAAAGACAGCGTTTGAGAGACTGGAAAGGTGAGAGACAGATAGATAAAGTAAGCACGAGAGAACGCAAGAGAGAGCAAGTGAGAAAGATCGAAGGAGTTTGAGATAGATAGATTGATCGATAGATAGATAGATAGAGTGAGAGAGAGTGAGAGAGAGAGAAAGGGAGAAACAGACAGAGAGACAGACAGACAACTAGACAGACAGACATTAAGGGAGACAGAAATGGAGAGTAAGAGTGAGCGAGAGAGAGAGAGAGAGAGAGAGAGAGTGAGAGAAAGAAAGCGAGAGAGTGAGCGAGAGCTTGTGTGAGAGAGCGAGCGCGAGAAAGAGAGCAAGAGAGAGGGAGTGTGTGAGAGAAAGAGAGAGTGAGAGAGAGAGCGCGAGAGTGAGAGAGGGAGTGTGTGTGTGTGAGAGAGAGAGAGAGAGAGAGAGAGAGAGAGAGCGCCAGAGAGTGTGTGAGAGAGAGAGAGAGTGAGAGCGCGAGAAAGAGAGCAAGAGAGAGGGAGTGTGTGAGAGAGAGAGAGAAAGAGAGAGCGAGTGAGAGGGAGTGAGAGGGAGTGAGAGAGAGAGAGAGAAAGAGAGAGAGAACGAGAGAGAGAGCGAGAGAAAGAGAAAGAGAGAGAGCGCGAGAGAAAGAGAGAGCACTCACTGGAGCCGTTGCCGGTCAGTTTGAGCTCTAGCTCCTGGATCTGTTTGACCAGCAATGAGATGTGTTGCAGAAGGTCTTTATTCTGCAGCAGCAGCTGGTGCACTCGAGCCTGAGCTTCTATCCTGGCTGCTGCTTCTGCAGAGAGCTGGTCCTTCAGCAGGTGAACCTGAGACAACACACAGCACAACAGTCTACATCTTATTCTCCTAATATCGGATGGTAACTCTATACATCACAGTATCTGCACTCTGATGGAAAGAAGATCCAAATTATAGTGAACAGAGCCATCAGGAGTCTGATTCCACAAAGCAGTCTGGTGGCAGGGGTTTACACAGGATGCAGAAAATAGACTTTACCTTTACTTCCTGTGCTATGGATGATCCCACATGACCGTCCTAAACATGAGCACTTCCCAATAACTGTTTATGCCCTTGTCTTATCCTCGCTTCATGGATAATCTGGATCCTGTAGCTTTGTACCCAAGAACTGCTGCTGTAATCATACAGACTGACGTGTGCTCCCAGGACTCTTATTCACAATAGAATCACACTGAACATCCTTTAAACACTCTCTGTCTTTACTCTTCTACATCTGTCCACTGTGATGATTTATAATCCCACTATCTGATGTCACCCAGAAGCAGCTGGGTTCCCTTTAGAGTTTTTATCCTGTTCTCGCCATAGTGCTACACAAATAAAAGTGAATTGAACTGAATGAATAATCAATATGTATCTTTTCACCAGTCACAGTGGCATAGCCATTCAGCAGCAACCTTGATCAGAGGAAGCACTGATTAGAGACGTAACAGTCCGTCTGAAGTCTGGACAAATGCATAGAGGCAGGAAAAACAAGAGATCAAGATGGCTGGTGTGAAGACACATGTTGATTATTATTGGTGCTGATTTGAAGCACAAAATGGTGGCATATTTGCCTTCTCCTCTCTGAGACAGGTCGCAGCGCTCAGGGTAACCAAATGCACTGATTATACGGTATACATCCCTTCTGTAATTCAACTAAAAAAGCTTTTAGGATTTCCAGGATTTATAAAAAAAAAAAAAAAAACCAACAAAAAACAAAAAACCCACCAATGAAATATTAATAATTTAAGTAGATATTGCTCCTGTATGAGTCATGTTTTATCCTAACTGCAGACAGTGCGCCTCTAACACTTAGTGATCCATGACGTATTATTAAAAGTAAATCCAAATGATGCTTTCAAAGGTTAATGGATAAAGAAGGGATATAAAGGTCTCATCTTATGCTTATATGCCAAGCGTGTTCTATCAACATGCATTACATCATCTGCATGACAGCTCCGATAAAACTCCCACTTCTTTATGGAAATGTAACGCAATAAATTTCCAGGAGTAGAAGAAAGGCGCGTCTGACTTTCCATTAAAGATAACCCATGGAGCCAGGAGACAATAAATCATTTAACCGTGGCGGGGGCAGACTGCAGACAGCTTTCAATAGACATTTCAGACTCCAACCTGCATGATCAAATTCAGAAGGACAGGCCCTGTTTTTCCCCACCTGTGGGAGAAACTGTATAAGAAAAGTTGAGTTAGATGAAAAAAAATACACTCAACCGGGTCTAACAGCACGTTAAAAGCTTGTAAAAGACTTTGCCTTGAACTGAAAATCACAACTTGTATTCACACCCACACCTGCTAATCCTTTGTTTAATTTTATAGATGACGGTGTGGAATCTGCTTGGTTGGAATGAAAACCTGCACCCACACCGGCCCTTTCCGGATAAGATTGCCCACCCCTGCCCTAAACTTTTAGGGTACGTTTACACGACAACGATGTACTAAAAACGGAAAATGTTTCCTTTGCCGGTTTGAAAAGTTTCGCGTACAGATGGCAACGTTGTCAAAACGATCCCCGTTCACACAGATCCGCGAGAACAGCGACTGAAGACCGCTGTATTATGCATGCCAGGCCAGTAGTTGGCGATGTCACTTTGTAAAGAAACACTACGTGCCTGTGCGCATAAACATTCACATCATCGTGTCCGCCATATTGATTGAACGTGGGCGCTGTGGTTTTTCTGGGTAAAAAGCACAGTAATGTTTACATTTCTCAAACCATTTCAATGGTTTATGATCTACATGGAGTACAAACAAACGTTCTGTCTCCAGTTACTTACAATCTCGATAGTTAGACTTGGAAAATCATTCATTGTCCTAAAGAATTGTGAAAACTCGCGCTTGTCAAGTGTAGATTTGGCTTATTTTTCTTGGGTAATAAATGCTGAGACGTCCCTAACGTAATATGAAATGTGCATAAAGGTTTTTTCATTGCGGAAATGGGTTTTTCCTGTCTTTTCTTGTGTTCCAGGTCAGGATTCTGTTAACAAAGCTTGTTCATTTTTTAAATACTGAAAAATAGTGCAAATAGTGAGACGCTGCCAGTCAGTCTGCTTTCTATATTTTATTAGCAATAAAATGACACAGATATACTCCAAAACAGACAATTACAAAGATAATAATAAGCCTTTGAGTACCCTACGTTGGCGTAGATGTGGGTTAATAATGTGGCGTATGTAACAAATGCGTCTCCGCTGATCGTAGCAGTGATGCAGTAAATCTACTCGTTGCTGGAGAAGCGTTAATAAACTCAAAATCTTGAGCGGCACAAACGCAGTCCTGTAGTTTTGAAGTACTCGCACGTATGCCTATAGACCGAACGTGTCATACGCGTGCGCATGACGTCATCGTTTTCACAGATTCTCGTTTTTGTACGTTTACACGGAGATGATAACGGCATCGTTTTCAAAAACTTGCACTCTGAAACTCGTTTTCAAAAGTTTGCGTTTCCAGGCATGGAAACGGCCCCTTAGTTTGCTGTAGACTTGACAGAATCACTCTCTGAGGCATTGTCTGTAGTGCCGTTTGATCATTTCTGAGGCAAGTTTAATGAATAGCCCACTTGAATTTATTGAGTCATAATTGAGTTGCATGGTCTTAAGTGGCAAATCAGTAAGTTCTCTCCTATGGCTTTTCAAAAAAAAAGTCTTATTATAAACATAATGCTTGATATACTTGAGATCCTAAGCTGAGGAAAAAAAACTAAGCTGTTATGTTCAACTGAGAGGTGGAATATGACATTGACAAGAACTCATATTTTATGACTTGAAAGAGGTACAGTATGTAAATATCCATCCATCCATCCATCTTCTATACCGCTTATCCTTTTCGGACCAAAGGGAACCTGGAGCCGATCCCAGGGAGCATGGGGCACAAGGCGGGGTACACCCTGGACAGGGTGCCAATCCATCGCAGGGCACAATCACATATACATTCACACACCCATTCATACACTACGGACACTTTGGACATGCCAATCAGCCTACCATGCATGTCTTTGGGCTGGGGGAGGAAACCGGAGTACCCGGGGGAAACCCCCGCAGCACTCCGCACACACAGGGCCACGGTGGGAATCGAACCCCCGACCCTGGAGGTGTGAGGCTAACTGTATGTAAATATACATACTGTTAATTTGACATACTTTACAACAGTGTGTAAAATGAACTGGATGTAAATTTAGATCCTTAATGAGCAAGCCAGAGGTGACAGAGGCAAGGAAAAAGACTTCTCCCGTCCTGAGACGACGTGGGGTGGGGTTGTGGGGGGGGGGGGGGTGTGTGTTGGAACCTTCAGAGGAACCACGCTCAAAAGAAAACCCGTCCTCTTTCGGGGGACACCGGATAATGGGATTATAAATCATTACAGTATACAGGTGGAGAAGAGTAAACGCAAACAGTACTACGTTTTTTAGGTGCTGATTTTGAACAAGGCCACGTCCATAAGCGCAAGGCAATTCGATCAACACATGGCCAGGTTTTACAGATCCATGAACAGCTATTTGTTCATTTCATGCTCAAAAATTTCAGGACCCACAAATTTCACACTGTCGTTATGTCCATCCATGCACTCATCGCTCCTGTATGGCATACATTTAAAATTTATTGACCTTAAACTTCTAACCTGTGAAGGCAAATCTCTAGCACACTGCCAAGAGCCATTATTTAAAAAGGTTTCTGTAGTAAGCATCTGTAATAGGAAACACCTCTCTAGCCATACTGGCTGATTATGCAGTGGTGTCCTTCTGGCGTCCTAACGATAAGATGCACTGATAGGAGGTTAATCTATCTGCTGTCATGACCAATGGCGAGTACTATCAGAGAGTCTGTCTGTTCTTAATGGAATATAGAAGGCTTAATCCTAAAGCGGGGGGATCCAGAGAGATTGATGATACAGCACAGAGTGTGAGTATACACGGCACCACGTCAGTTTAAGAACAACAAGATAAAGCTGATGAGTAAAAACAGAAAAAAAAAAAAAAATGACCACGATGCAAATGGTTTAGTTCTGGTTCAGCGCTATGAACGCTCGACACTGCACAACGACAAATGAGGACATTCTTCAGAGGATATATTCGAATTCATACATTCATTTATATACCAGAGTATTCAAAGCTTGTCTCATATTCCAATCAAACTATGAGATGCATTACATTTTTAAAAAATATAATGTTAAAACTGACCATTTTTCCTCAAAATTATGTAAAGAGTAAAACACTTAGGGGTGTGCTGTTTTAGGAAAACAAATCAACCGGGGTGCAGTGTGATGTGAACTGACGAAGTGGAGTTACTGTACCACCCAGAAGTGCATTATTTTCTAATAACAGCATATTCCGAAGTGTTTTCTTTCTTTTTTACGATGCTGGCACATATTTGTTATTTATTAAGGAACATGACCTTGTACTTTAAAAAAAAATCCTTTTATTGTTGCATTTATAGTAATGCACATAATGCTGTGAAACGTCTGTTAGTTCATGTTATCCGTCATATCACATCAAACCAGTGACTACATTTCCCATCCTGCACCACGGCCTACAAACATGGCCGTCATGGACCGCAATTCCCAGAACACTCACCTTCATACTAATCACAACCACAGTTTAAAAAGACTTTCAATGCATTCACTCTTTGTAAAGTATATACTCAGTTTCCGTGTATCTCTGTTGTTTACCAAGCCTCGATTCCGTGTCTGTTTATTCTGGAGATTTGACTTTGCTTATGTTGACGACTTCATCTCTTTGCCTAGTCCTGTTTGTGCTGTTTGCCTGATCGCCTGACCTCTGCCTGCCCATGATTATTGTCTTCTGCGTTATCCTTTGGATGTGTTGTTTGATTATACTGCCATACCTGCACTTGCTTCCGTCTCAGCCTCCACGTGACATTATCGCTAACCAAGCTTCCATCTACTTTTTGTGCATTTCTGTTAGCGACAAAGTGAAAGTGCGTTAAAAAAAAAAGGTTTGCGAAATTTGCTGTCTACCGCCTGTTTCCATCCAATTGGCATCTTTCTGATAAAATGGCGTGTGTGACATCATCATCCTTAAAAAAACAACAAATTGTTGCATAAGTTTTGGTGTATCGCAAAAGAAATCTGTCCTTGAGCCATTTCCATACATAATGTTGTGTATATCGCTAACTGTGTACTGCGTGTCCACAAATCTTTGTCAAATGGAGACAATTAAGACTTTTAAACTGAGACGATTCATTGAAATTGGTCAGCTTACTGTCATTTTAATTTCACAAATAATTGCAATTGTACAAATTATCAGAAGATATTCTAATCTGATCCGACATCCAAGTAACTGCCCTTGTGTGAATAAGCCCATGGGTCTGAGAGAGACTACGCGATAGGGTTTTCTGGGAGATAGTGGTGGAGAGACACTTCACAGAAAGTCTCTGGCTGCAACATTTTAGTATGTCACAGCCCACATTTGAGAAATTGTGCCAATTAATTGGTCCTGATGTTGCACCCATCGCAGGTTGTCACCGACCACCGGTTCTGACCCGAAAGTGGATTATCATTTGCCTGTTCAAGCTGGCAACGTGCGCAGAGTACTGGAGGAAACGTTTGGGGTTAGTAAAATGATCATCCATCGATGTGTATATGCTGTGTGCACAGCTATTGAAGACAAACGAATGCGGCGTTATATCAGGCTGTGTAATGTAGCAGAGGCCAATGAAATTGCCCACAGGTTTATGACGTGCTGGATAGCAGGCATATCTCTATTCTTCCCAGACGAATGGATCAATTCTTTTTTTTTTTTTTTGCATGATTGCCATTTTTCCTGACAAAAACTGTTTCCAAAGTTAAAGTTAAATAAAAAAAAAGATTATATAGACACATTTTCATAAAAAAAAAAAAAAAATTCCATTATGTTACGAATCGAGACTTGACACGGAAGCAATTGCAGATGAATGTCCATATTTACAACCAGAACTTAACAAACAGGGCTCGCGGTCTAAACTGGAAAAGCTATAATCGAGGTACTAAACATGACACTAGGTTCAAAGCATGGAACAAACACATGGCACGAAAACACGACCGCTAGCATCCAGGTAGCTCACATACACTTGCCGTCTATCATTTAAAACTGCACAAAGTGCGCAGCAACACGAGGCGCTTAAGTAACACACATAATCAAACCTGAAAGTAAACAGCTGAACCAATTGATACACACCCTCGAAAACTAACCAATGACTAAACAAGCAAGAGACAGAACAGAAACCAAAACAACTGCACGTGTCCATTGTAAACAACGTCCCCATAGTTCCTACGTAATCCACGAGCATGTGCTTGCTCTGGTTTGTGCATGTGCGCGCCCTCCGGCTCTCTGTGGACGTTGCGCGCCGCAGCGACATCTGCAGGGGAGATCGTGACATATTAGCTGTATCTGTAAACGTTTCAATGCGCTAATCCTTTGTCAGAAAATAACTCCTTGGATGGAAACGTATCTACTTATGTTCTAACAGATGTAAGAAATTAAGACTGGAGACTCCTTATATAACTGTTAAACAAATGCCTCCTCAGAGAAATCTTCTCACCATATCAAGGATTACACATGTTCTGTAAATGTATTTATATTGGAGCGTTTGCCATACAATCCCTGTGCAAGTGCAGAAACAATGTTTTAGATTGAGCACATTAATATAAACCTCGCAGCTGGCAGTTTTGTCAGAGCTGCTGTTATGAAAAATGTATTAACACCTACGACAGATTCGAGAATCCTTCTTAAACGATGCTATATCGTGTATAAACAATAGCACAGCACTATGAATGGTGTTTATCAAAGTGTTTTCATTCTACTCGACATATTCATCCAGAGCTCAGAACGCCTCCACTATTTTAGTGCATGTTGTGTCCTTTGTTCTCAGCAGTGTGATTTACACAGAGCTGATCTTCTGATCTGGTAGTCTGGCCATGTCTAGAAGGAATGCTGCAGCTGTCTACTAATCTAGTGCAGGTTAAATGATCGAACACACAGGCTAAAAGACCATTTTTCTATCTCGATGAAGTCTAATTGAAAAAGAAAAGCTCTCTCTGGTGTAACGGTGTGAGTAATTTCATGTGGACAAAGGTGAATGTTTTTGATTGAGTGTTAAAGAACAAATAATTAGTTCTCTGGTGTAACGAAGGTTATTCTGTTAGCAGATTGTTTTAGAAAGTCTCATTACGAGCTGCTTATGAAATGTCACCTTGCTGCATAACAAAGTCAACATACGAGATGTGAGCAGGAATACGATACGCTGAACAGCATCCTCAATCAGATCGCTCCGGTGTCACTACTGAAGTCAGCGACACTGAGGAAAAGTATAAGACATGTATAATAAGCGTGGGTTAACCAGGACTACGTGCTCCTGTAGTTTTCGTTCAAGAGAATTATGAACAGATTCTTCTAAAGTTTTTTCTTTTATGCTCATACATGCACAAAGAGCAACTCTGAACCTAGAAAAAGTCCCATCAACTTTTCATCTTGGATTTCCCCAAAGGATAAACCCACACATGAACAAATAAAGAGCTGCAAATGACACTCTGTGATAGCTCACGTCAAAGCTAATATTCTACATTACTACCTGCTGATGTTCCTGGGCGGATGGATGTAGCCATCTCTACCATAATTTCAAAAGCCTGCATGTCAGATGTTTTCAGGTAAAGTATATGTCATTTTCCAAATGATTACACACATACAACCCAGTAAAAACCACTATCGGTTCATTTAATAACTACAATCATAACACTCGTTGTGCAGAATATCGGCCTGTTTGTAGGGACGTCTCGTACCTGAGCTACAGCCACTTGGGTCTGCTGCTGCTGCTGGCTGAGCTGCTGCTGGAGGAGTTGGAGCTGGTGGTGCATGGAGAGCGGCGTGTTGGCTGCCAACTCGCTGCACGATGGAAGCAGCATCTTTGGAGAAGCCAGCAGGATGGAGGCATCTTCACAAAGCTGCAATACAGGAAAGCGAGCACGAGAGAGACAGAGAGAGAGAGAGAGAGAGAGAGAGAGAGAGAGAGAGAGAGAGAGAGATGCTGGTCAGGACCGGATGTGAGCCACTTCCAGCAAATATACACTGAATTTCATATCATTTACAGATCCATGGACATAGCAGTCACCCTGCGCAGTAATCCTCTTAACCTCCTCTTAAACCTATTGAGCTTCCTCACACTGTGACATCTGAGTCAGGCTAAAGATGCTGCATTTAAAGCACCCTTAAAGCTCAAAGATGCGATTCTTCAATAGAACTCCTCTTGGGTGACTGGTCAAAATTCTTAACACACACATTTTTCCCAATTTAAAACAGAGAAACTCTCTACTTCTGGAGTGTCATGTAAGAGTTCTCTCACAAAGGAGTGTCAACTGCTTTGAGCTTGGAATCTTGTCCGTCATTCAGATTAGTCGTGGATGACATGGTACTTGCGAAATCATATCATTTCTTTAGCTACAGAACCCGCATGGTACCATAGCTGTATATAAGGCAGACGGACAGGTGGACAGATAGACAGACAGATCAATCGACAGACAGACAGAGAAATTGATAGACAGACAGACAGATCAATCGATAGACAGACAGAGAAATTGATAGACAGACAGACAGACAGATCAATCCATAGACAGACAGACAGATCAATTGATAGACAGACAGATAGACAGACAGATCAATCGATAGACAGACAGAGAGATCAATCGATAGACAGACAGACAGACAGACAGACCAATCAATAGACAGACAGACAGATAGACAGACAGATCAACTGATAGACAGACAGAGAGACAGACAGATCAATCGACAGACAGTAGGCAGACAGACAAATATATCTCAATAGGCAGACAGACAGACCGACTGACAGACAGGACAGATGTACACATGCAGAAAGACATACTGTTTTGTTCGTCAAACAGACAGCCTGACAGATCATCAGATAGATATGCAATATGGCAAAATATAATATCTTGGTACACAATATGTATCTTGATATTTAGGCTCTCTATCAAAAGTGCCAGGAAAACAGTAGTGCATTTATAAAGCCTGTCATAGTTAATGCAGTTATATAGTTAATATTTCCCATCCATCCATTTTCTGTATGGGAGCCAACCCATCGCAAGGCACAATCGCACACACATTCACACACTACGGACAAGCCAATCAGCCTACAACGCATATTTTTGGACTGGGGAGGAAACCGGAGTACATGGAGGAAACCCCCGAAGCACGGGGAGACCATGCAAACTCTGCGTACACAGGGTGGAGGTGGGTTTCGAACCCCCAACCCCGGAAGTGTGAGGCAAACGTGTCCCCGTGCCCCGCTAATATTAACCATGTTACATGAAATGGAGGGAAAGTAAACCTGGCAATGACAGCGGCGTCAGTGAGCGTTATAAAAGTACCGACGATATAAAAGTGTTAGAAAAGTCCTAACACTACCCACGTTACCTCTGAAAAACGCTCTGTGACGTAACATACCACAACATTGATTATTATATCGTAATATCTCCTAGCCATACTAACAGATATCAATCAGATATTAATCAATACACACATGTTTTTGCAATGAGTCATATCAAGCAACAAAAATAGCACACAATGTAATAACATGTGACTCTAGAAAAAGAAGATTGTTCAGAACCCATGCAGCTGTGGTGGCTGAGTGATTAAAGCAGTGTGGAGATAAACAGCACTGACAGCATGCTGGACAGAGTGTATAGACGTGCATTCAGTCATTAAAACACTCCACTGGAAGCTCTCTGTTACTGTCTCAAAAATCTCCGATTCAAAATGGCTTCTGCAAAGCGCCTCGGTCGCGTCAGCCTTATTACAGCTAGGAATATTGTAGCATGAAACGCCGCAGGAGTGCAACAGGACACACGGCGACGGCGACGGTTATTAAAGGACTGCTTTTAGGTTTCTGGTGCTGAGCAGAGCCTAAAGTAATGGCAGGAGTCAGATGTGTACTTTTACGTGCTGGGCTGTCTGTGCCACACGATGAACAAAAAAGAGTGCCGACTCTGATGAGCAGAAAATCCCGACACGAGCAAGGACGGCAACGTAATGCATCGCTTATAAAAGCGGGAAAACTAACCGTCAGAGATTGATGGCTGGTACAATAGAGCATCATACTTTCAAACACTAATGGCTAAGCGATGTTAAGTACGCTGGATTCTGTTTTCTAGAAATCTTATAAACACCACCCACACATCTCCAGCCCTATAAATCTTACAGACTAAATACCTGGCCTCAGAACAACAACAACAACAACAACAATAACAACAACAACAAAGTAGCATCTCAAAATGACAGCCAGGCTACTTATGCAGAGCTTTCTATTAGAGAAACGTCACATGCTTCTGCAAACATGATGGATGACTCTTCATTTCAAGGTGTAACTCTCTCATATAAACACACACACACGCTCATCTTTTCCTCCTGCTGGAACATGTTGCTAAAAGCTACGATTCTGCAGACTCAGTGTCATTCCTCATACTCCTCATATGACTAATGCAGGTGAGGAAAACACAGGCCAAGCCAGGGGCTGGAGAAGCATGCTGATGAGGCCAGCCTATTTTTCTTCCTTTTCATGATGACACACAACACAACAGCTGTTTTATTTGGGCAGCCCTGGAGAACGGCGCATTGTAAACACCACCTGCTCCTACAGACGACTTCTTGAGTCTGTGACTTTCATAGCCACGGCCAGAGCCCGGGAGAGCGCAGCCAAGAACTGCTCACGGAGAAAATTAGCCCGTCTGAAAGGAAAACGCTGTGTGGACAGCTGCGAATCACCTTGAAGGGATGTACTGAATCACCTTGATTTAAACATTACTCATTGATTTAGATCCGTTACCACTTTTACACACTCTCTGTGCTACCTGCGTTCCTGGCCTCTGTGCTTCATGTTGTGTGAAATCAGGAGCACAAGTGATACACATCCTCGGAGTTGAGAAGCAAAGAACATGACTGATTGAACTTGTGAGGCGAGGAAGGTGAGGAAAGGCAAGTTCATCACCTCACACGTTCAAGCAGTCATGTCCTTTGCTTCTCAACTCCGAGAATGTGCATCACTTGTTCTCCTAGAGTTGCCTTCCAGGTAACAGAAGAAATGATTCATATACAGGCTACAAGTGAATGAAAGGCTTCATCGGAACCACTGATCACTGTCACGCAAAAGCAGAAAGACAGACAAATTGAATACATTATACAACTTTTATACAACTACAAATTGAAGTCATCGGGTACGACTATAAAAAAAAAAAAAAAAGCAAAAAAAAAAAAAACACCGGCCAGGTAAGTAACTAACGACTGAATTATGACAACTGTTACCTTTTAATGCTTAACCATTAATCGTTAGTTCACAGATATATACAAGACGGTTTGTCGGGATTATGTTTTGTTTCATAGTGACGCTTCTCGCATTAGCACTTTTGACTTGCGCCACGGAGACGAGACACATGATGAGTTCCTCAACTAACTGAGCCCAGAATTGATTCTGAGTACAGACTTGAGCATTCAGGCCTAAGACATTGATTGCTGGAGAAGACGCTGCGCTTCAATCAGGAATCCAATCTTCTTATTTCTTATTTCAATTTGGCAATTGGGTTTGGCCTGCCGGATTTGATTACATATTCCATTATAGTCCATATTTCATGGTTACATGCTGTGACAAGGAGGAGGGAGAAGCCAGGTTGTAGGGACGGACAACTGGCACTGATTTGGCTAATCACTGGGAGAGAGAGAGAGAGAGAAGGGAGAGGCTGGAAGCACCAGAGAGAGAGAGAGAGAGAGAGAGAGAGAGAGAGAGACGCACGTGCGCTTTAAGTTTGTGTTTTGTGTTATGTTTACGTTTTGTTCATTATTAAACGTCTGCTTACGTACAGCCGGTTTCCTCCGCCTCCTCCTCGCCCGACTTTAAAGTTTGTCACACGCGCATTTCATCTTTGGTGGACGACGTTTCTTAATGTCAAACGTACCACGGATAAAAACCACAGGGAAGGTGCATAAATACCTGAGCCTGAAGCAGTGACAAGCTGATGTGTTTTCTGTCTTTGTGTAAAAGCGTTTTAGTTTTTGTCACTGCTGTCGACGCCGAACACATTCAGAGCCATGGCTGGACCAAATCCTCGTGTTAAACCTCATCTAACACCAAATCCTCGTGTTAAACCTCATCTAACACCAAACCCTCGCGTTAAACCTCATCCAACACCAAACCCTCGCGTTAAACATCATCCAACACCAAACCCTCGCGTTAAACATCATCCAACACCTCATCTAACACCAAAACCTCATCCAACACCAAACCCTCGCGTTAGACCTCATCCAACACCAAACCCTCGCGTTAGACATCATCCAACACCAAACCCTCGCGTTAGACCTCATCCAACACCAAACCCTCGCGTTAGACCTCATCCAACACCAAACCCTCGCGTTAGACATCATCCAACACCAAACCCTCGCGTTAAACATCATCCAACACCTCATCTAACACCAAAACCTCATCCAACACCAAACCCTCGCGTTAAACCTCATCCAACACCAAACCCTCGCGTTAGACATCATCCAACACCAAACCCTCGCGTTAAACATCATCCAACACCAAACCCTTGCGTTAGACCTCATCCAACACCAAACCCTCGCGTTAGACCTCATCCAACACCAAACCCTCGCGTTAGACATCATCCAACACCAAACCCTCGCGTTAGACATCATCTAACACCAAACCCTCGCGTTAAACATCATCCAACACCAAACCCTCGCGTTAAACATCATCCAACACCTCATCTAACACCAAAACCTCATCCAACACCAAACCCTCGCGTTAGACCTCATCCAACACCAAACCCTCGCGTTAGACATCATCCAACACCAAACCCTCGCGTTAGACCTCATCCAACACCAAACCCTCGCGTTAGACCTCATCCAACACCAAACCCTCGCGTTAGACATCATCCAACACCAAACCCTCGCGTTAGACATCATCCAACACCAAACCCTCGCGTTAAACATCATCCAACACCAAACCCTCGCGTTAAACATCATCCAACACCAAACCCTCGCGTTAGACATCATCCAACATCAAACCCTCGCGTTAGACATCATCCAACATCAAACCCTCGCGTTAAACATCATCCAACACCAAACCCTCGCGTTAGACATCATCCAACACCAAACCCTCGCGTTAAACATCATCCAACACCTCATCTAACACCAAAACCTCATCCAACACCAAACCCTCGCGTTAGACCTCATCCAACACCAAACCCTCGCGTTAGACCTCATCCAACACCAAACCCTCGCGTTAGACCTCATCCAACACCAAACCCTCGCGTTAGACCTCATCCAACACCAAACCCTCGCGTTAGACCTCATCCAACACCAAACCCTCGCGTTAAACCTCATCTAACACCAAACCCTCGCGTTAGACATCATCTAACACCAAACCCTCGCGTTAAACATCATCCAACACCAAACCCTCGCGTTAAACATCATCCAACACCTCATCTAACACCAAAACCTCATCCAACACCAAACCCTCGCGTTAGACCTCATCCAACACCAAACCCTCGCGTTAGACATCATCCAACACCAAACCCTCGCGTTAAACATCATCCAACACCTCATCTAACACCAAAACCTCATCCAACACCAAACCCTCGCGTTAGACCTCATCCAACACCAAACCCTCGCGTTAGACCTCATCCAACACCAAACCCTCGCGTTAGACCTCATCCAACACCAAACCCTCGCGTTAGACATCATCTAACACCAAACCCTCGCGTTAGACATCATCCAACACCAAACCCTCGCGTTAGACATCATCCAACACCAAACCCTCGCGTTAAACATCATCCAACACCAAACCCTCGCGTTAGACATCATCTAACACCAAACCCTCGCGTTAGACATCATCCAACATCAAACCCTCGCGTTAAACATCATCCAACACCAAACCCTCGCGTTAGACCTCATCCAACACCAAACCCTCGCGTTAAACATCATCCAACACCAAACCCTCGCGTTAAACATCATCCAACACCAAACCCTTGCGTTAGACCTCATCCAACACCAAACCCTCGCGTTAGACATCATCCAACATCAAACCCTCACGTTAGACATCATCTAACACCTCATCTAACACCAAAACCTCATCTAACACCAAACCCTCGCGTTAGACCTCATCCAACACCAAACCCTCGCGTTAGACATCATCCAACACCAAACCCTCGCGTTAAACATCATCCAACACCTCATCTAACACCAAAACCTCATCCAACACCAAACCCTCGCGTTAGACCTCATCCAACACCAAACCCTCGCGTTAGACCTCATCCAACACCAAACCCTCGCGTTAGACATCATCTAACACCAAACCCTCGCGTTAGACATCATCCAACACCAAACCCTCGCGTTAGACATCATCCAACACCAAACCCTCGCGTTGAACATCATCCAACACCAAACCCTCGCGTTAAACATCATCCAACACCAAACCCTCGCGTTAGACCTCATCCAACACCAAACCCTCGCGTTAGACATCATCCAACATCAAACCCTCACGTTAGACATCATCTAACACCTCATCTAACACCAAAACCTCATCTAACACCAAACCCTCGCGTTAGACCTCATCCAACACCAAACCCTCGCGTTAGACATCATCTAACACCAAACCCTCTCATTAAACCTCATCTAACACCAAACCCTCGTGTTAAACCTCATCTAACACCAAACCCTCGCGTTAAACCTCATCTAACACCAAACCCTCGCGTTAAACCTCATCTAACACCAAACCCTCGTGTTGAGTGCTGGCTAAGTAGCTAATTTTTTTTTACCTTTTTATAAATTTATTTAACTTATAATTTGCAGTATGGACACTAAAATACATAAATCAGATTTTCCCAGCTGTGTGTGTGGGGAAAAAAAGAAGAAGGTCTATACAGTAAATTGAACATTTTGAAACGATTCCTGATCCCACATGAGCCATGAAATGGCACATAGAAGAAGATTTAAGCTCTGCTTCGTAATGGGCCAGGAGAGGGGATGGAGTGTGTAGGCCAGCGGGTGTGGATTTACACTGATTTTTTTTGTCATCTTGTACTTGTGGGAGGAAAGTATAAGAATCCGTAGCTGCTGACTGGCCTCCAGCAAAACACAGGCTACGAGACAAAGAAAATAGATGAGCAGATAGAAATGGGGAGCAGGGAGAGAGATAACCGCTTTGTTGGAGCACCGTCATTAAGCCGAGAAGCTTGTCCTTAGCCTGTCCTGTCCTCAGCCTGTCCTGTCCTCAGTCATTCAGAGACACTGCAGAATGAGACACATGACTAAACCAAGATGGATGGCACTGACCACTGAGATACACGTGTTCACTGACAGACTGGAGGAACGTGGTGTAGAGCTCTACTGCAGGACTACAGAACGGTAATATCACACTGTTTTTACAGCGCACATCACTCCGTGATCTTCCGTTCTTGGCAAAAATACTTGAGCGTGTTGTTGCCTCTCAACTATGTAATCATCTTACAATTAATAACCTCTTTGAACCCCTTCAGTCAGGTTTTCGTAAATTTCACAGTACTGAAACGGCGTTGGTCAAAGTTACCAATGACTTGTTGATGGCGTCTGATTCTGGCGCTACATCCATTCTTATTCTTCTTGATCTTAGAGCTGCTTTCGATACTGTTGATCATGGTCTTTTACTAGGGATGCACCGGATGTTCGGCAACCGAAATTATTGAGTGAAAAGGCCGAATAAATTTGACCGAACAATGACGTGTTTGATGACGCGCCAAATAGCCTAGCAACCAGAGTGAGACGCGTGAATGTCACGACCTCCACTTCCGGCAGCGCGCTCGGAGCGATGAGGGGCGCGCGCATGCACGAGCTACGTGCACGTGTGGTCACCGAGCGCATGCTCTTCGGATGTTGACAACCGTGACATTGTTTACTGTGGACACGTGCGTTTGTTTTGTTTCTGTTCTGGAGTATTCAGTCACGTCGCGAGACGTAAGGGAGTAGAGTACGGAAGCAGGTGAAGACGTATTTATTTAAGGGAACATAACATTAACAACGTATCTAACTATATTATATCTACTCTAATACTCCGCGAGGTGTACAGGGATGCGAGCGGTATATATCCCCAATATAATCAGACGTATAGAACCCAATAGAACCATTTCCTGCACTCTTGTCAATGCACTTTTTAGTCGTAGGCTACAGAGTGTTCCATTCTTTCAGCAGTCAGTTATAGGCCTAACATCGGCTAGTCAAGGGGGGTCGAAGATGACCACATCAAAATATTTTTATTTTACTCATTTATTTATTTAAAGTTATATTGTGCCTTGTTGGTAGCCGATGCCTGCTGGAATGAAAAAAAATGTTCAGTGTTAAATAAATATTTTGAAATTGTAGTTTTTGTAATTGATTTTTTTTCCTTTGAAAAGCAAGACAAAATAGTAAAAAGCACATTTTGACTATTTAATTCATGCAGTGGTGAAAAAAATGGTAAAATAAATGGAAAAAACGTGTTCGGTATTCGGCCTTCGGACAAGTTTTTCATTATATTCGGTTTCGGCTTCGGCCAAGAATTTTCATTTCGCTGCATCCCTAGCTTTTACTTTCCTGCCTTGAAAGTGTTTTTGGTGTGTCTGGGACAGTTTTAAACTGGTTTAAATGCTATTTTACTGACCGTTCTTAGTTTATTTCTATGGGTGGCTACAGGTCTGACACTAGCTCTGTGCTCACTGGCGTTCCTCAGGGTTCAGATTTAGGCCCTCTACTCTTCAATATTTATCTATCTCCACTTGGGAATCTGCTGCGATCGCTCGGCCTCCATCATCACTTTTATGCTGACGATACCCAAATCTACATTCACTCAAAATCTGATGAAAACCTTGCTGTTTGTTTTCGTTCTGACTGTATTTCTGAGATAAAAACATGGATGAACGATAACTTTCTGTGGCTGAACAGCGGGAAAACCGAAGTTATGCTTATAGGCTCCCGTCATCAAATTCGCAAAGCTGCTCCACTGTCTCTGTTGATGGCTCTGTTCTAGAGACTGAAACGAGGAACCTTGGAGTAATTTTCCATACCAGCCTCACATTTGATTTTTTTGTTCAGAGCACTGTGAAGGCATCCTTTTTTCACCTCAGAAATCTAGCTAGACTGCGCCCAATGCTAAACTTCTCTGTGGCTGAAACGCTGATCAACTCATTTGTTGTCACTCGGCTGGATTACTGTAACGCCGTTTTAGCCGGAGTTTCTCAATCCACAATTAACAAATTGCAATACGTTCAAAACTCTGCCGCCAGGATCCTGACAGGAACCAGGACATGTGAACATATTACTCCTGTTTTGGAGTCCTTACACTGGCTCCCGGTCAGGCTCCGTGTCCATTTTAAGATCATTATGTTGACATACAAGGCACTACATGGCTTGGCTCCACATTACTTATCTGGCTTATTAATCCCTTACACCCCAAATCGCAGACTGCGCTCCTCACAGTGCAATTTGTCAACTGTTCCACAAACCCAACCTAAAATCTACAGGTGACAGGGCTTTCTCTGTCTACGCTCCTTCACTTTGGAACTCTCTTCCTCCTGAACTCAGGGAAGCTCAGACTTTTGGCATTTTTAAAGCTCTACTCAAGACACACTTTTTTAAACTTGCATTTGACTGCTGATATCTTTTTTATTATTATTTTTGAATTATTATTATTAACGTTGTTGTTGTTCTTATTAACTTTTATATGTTTTATTTTTCTCTGTACTGCTTAGTTTGTGTACAGTGCTTTGAGCAGCTGCTTTTAAAGACGCTTTATAAAATAAAGTTTATTATTATTACTATTATTAGAACTACTTCAGTGCTTCTTGGTGGAGATTCTGGAAGTCTCCAGAACTGTATTAGATGAAGGAAAATCAGATTTTTCATGTCTAAAATATTATTCTATAATCTGTCATAGATGTTCAGTTGTTCGACATCGGGGGATTGTGAGGGCCGTAACATGCGATTAATAAAAAATAAATACACCCTACGCCGTATCAGCGCCCCTGGTTTTCCCTCTAAAAATAGGATGCTTATTGATTTTACAACGGCGTTAGACATTCATTAAAAAGGAAAAATATATACCAAATGCTGTACATTATAAATGTTATGAAATATAAATAAATGTATAAAACATTAGTGTGGGTAAATAAAGAAAAAAAAGGGAAACAACAAAATTTTATAGGCTGATTAATATTCGAATCCCTTTGACATCCACAGAGAATATTTAAAGTGATTAAAACTGTGTGTGTGTGTAGTAGTCCCTAGGTGTCTTGACAGGATGCTAAGCTGACGTGAGGCGTATTTATGGATTAGTAACAGGTACCTGTGGCTGGTATAAATGATGGCATGATCGTTCGTGGACAGAGGCTAATGAGATACAATGTGTCGAGGTCCATCAGGCCGCTCAGACTCCACGCCGCTAGTTCAGAATCTAAATTACTCACTAATTCATGCATTAAACAGAGGCTTTGGCTCTAGCCTTCACTTTCGCCGTCTCGTTTCCCCCGGGCTTAAGGGTTTAATGAAGCCCGAAATGTCTGCAGGATATTTTTACTTTGGAGAAAGAGATAAATATTACAGAAAGAGATTTTTAGCTGAACTAAAGAAACAGATGATTTAAAAAAATAATGAAGTAAGAAACAACCATGAACTAAATGGTACAGTAATACTTCTGAGTTTTATGTGAGCGAGTTAGTGTTTTGATGGAGCGTAGTTACTACCCTACATTACATCAAAAAAAACGACAGTACATAAAAAGGGGAGTAAATATTGAGGGATTGAGAGGCACGTGCCATAACAAAGTCCTTTAAGCATGTCCAGGTTTTATGTCTTACTTCTGTTACAACCGCTTCCATTGTGTCCTCTCGCCTGCTTAGATTTATCTGGGCTTATGTTCTCTCTATCTGCTAAGAGACCGAGCTCGGCCTCTGCCTGTCAGCTATCGTTACGGCCACCATCGATTCTGTGCAGCTTCATCGGTGTTGCTCACGGCCTGTGAAATAAGCAGATTTGGCGAACTTCACACAAATGAGTGTGTAATGAACTCCGTCCTTCACCCTGAACTCTGTCGGGTAGCACGAAAAAAAAAGCCAGGTGAAATAAATCCTTAAACAAAAGAGACTGTGATGTTAATTGAACTAAGATGTAAGATGCATGTGTGTACTGTATCTGTGGCTGTAGAGGTGCAAATGATCTAAAACCTCAGTTCCATTACATTATTGCTCCATTGAGATGGGTTTATGACCACACAGTGTAATTTACTATAATGTTATGTAAAGAATAAAACATTAGTGTTAGGGAGTGCTGTTCTAGGGAAGTTATCAATGACTGGGTGGTGTGATACAGCCTGATGTGAAGTGGACTAGTTCAGAAAAACAGACTTCATATTAAACCATAATGAACTTCCCTTTACTTTCACACTATTGTTACCCAGATGAGGACGGGTTCCCTTCTGAGTCTGGTTCCTCTCAAGGTTTCTTCCTCTTAACATCTTAGGGAGTTTTTCCTCACCACGGTCTCCACCGGCTCGCTCAATAGGGAGAAATCCACACGCTTAAAATCTGTATCCTGTGTTTATATACTTCTGTAAAGCTGCTTTGAAACAATGTCCATTGTCAAAAGCGCTATACAAATACAGTTGAATTGAAGTTACTGCTATTACCATAAAGTTCATTCTTTTCCAGTAACAGAATGTCCAGGAGTGCTTTAGTTCTCTCTTATTACAGCGGAGTTCCAACACTGACCATAGTGTACATATTGTACTTTTTTATCCATTTATACTTACTGCATGATGTGGAAGGTTTGCAAGACAAGTTCGTTTCTGTACATCACTTAACAGCTATTAATAAACAGTTCTTCACTCACTGGCCTCGCTTTTTAATAAGCATAAAAAAATGCAGCTTTCATGTCGTGTCATTACTGAGAATCTGGAAAGAGCAAACTGTCCTGAAGACTTCCCCATGGCATAAACCCCCGCTTACTGTTAAAAAATTCTGCCACTGGAGACACCGTCCATAAATGATAAATACACGATAAATAAATCTTTTATCTTAGATTATATAAATCTTTTATTATAGAATTCAGGCAATTTTACTGGGGTTATCTCATACAGTGTAGCAAGTAATAATCTGGAAAGACCTTTGTAATATCACAGTCTAAAACTGGATTTAAAGAGAAGCAAATTAGTAAATGAATCACATGTAAATGAATCATACGTAAATGAATCACATGAAAATGTATCACTTGAATATGAATCACATGAAAATGAATCTCATGAAAATGAATCACATGAAAATGTATCACTTGAATATGAATCTCATGAATATGAATCACATGTAAATGAATCACATGTAAATGAACCATATGAAAATGAATAAATAAATTAAAGATATAAATACTTATAATAATGAAATAAATAATGATTGAGATATTGTTGTTAAACAGCACTATTAAAAAAATGTATAGCACTAATAAAATATATATATATATATATATATATATATATATATATATATATATATATATATATATATATACACACACACACACACACACACATATATATCTATTTCATTAGCCTTAGATTGTGTATAACGCCCACCGTACATGTCTCTGTGAATTAGATGTTACTATAGAAACAATAATGTATTAGAACTAGTCTGTTACTACAGACCTGTGCATTGAACTGCTGCCGTTATAGAAAACTCATCAACACCTTCTGAACAATCAGAATGGAGAATTCAACAGCGCTGTGGTATAAAGCGCCAATAAAACAGGTCCAAGAAGAAAGCACATGCTTTCGCCTTAAAAAGCCAACATAAGAGCAGCTTTCCACTGAATGAACACAGCATGTGTCCTTTCTCCTGGTCTAAACGGCTGTGTGTACTGTAGCAAGAAAAAACCCCCCGAAAGACATCACTGACGACTTTCACAGCTCACTAAAAGCCTCCCTCCCTGATGCACTGCCCCTCTGCTGTGGCTTTAATGTCTAAACACGTGACTGCCTCAACCAAAACTGTTTATTTAGTACAGATTAGTTTTTATGTGTCCTTGGCAGAGTTACTCTAACCATCAGTCTTTCTGTACAGATGTCCATATGGTGACACTGATGCGTAACTGGGTGGGGGCCGAGAACAAGATGGCTCTGTCACTGTGTGATTACACCGCCCTCTGTGTGACTGATCAACAGCTGCCAGGCTTCACCAGAGCAGGACGGAAACACGAGGGCACGGGCAGCTTTTCCATTTCGGCTTTGTGCTGAAGTGAAAACAATGGCGAGGCCGAGAGGAACTGATGCGCTGAAGGTGGGGTGGTTTTTAGGTGACCGAGACTCCCTGCACTGCTGACGATAACCAAAATAGCATAATGCTTTCTGTTCCACAGGAACCCTCACTCAGGATACCGTGAGCTGCCCTGGCATTACAAACTACATCTGGCCAGCTAATCCAGTTATACAGCTGTGGAAATGTATGTACGAGTTAGAAAATGAACCAATATCTCAGGAAATATTTACATACAATGGTTTATCATGATTGTGTCACTCAACCAAACACTGAAATGATTTGTAATAAAGACTGAAATTTTTTCCTAAATTTCAAATACAATCTTTTTGGTTCAAGATTTTCCTAAGAGCAACATTGCTTTTGTACTTGTCCAAGAGTTGCACCTGCGTGCTGGCGTTGTGTGCAAATAAAATGCAAAATAGGATCAAGTGCTATTCTATAAGCTGGCGAATATTCTAGTTGGAAGCCCAATTGTTAAATTAAGCTGCATTTTTAATGATTAATGTGATAATACAACTAGGACTGCAATACATTGGTAATATACTAGACTCCGGTTAGATGCTTATTTCAATGCTTGCCATCTGTTCATTCGTACATCATTGCATTTGTCTTTTATCATTTTCATTTTTGAATTGACCTTTGCATGTTGATGTGGTGTTGTCTTACATTTCCCCTTTCCTTCCTTCTTCAGTCTGCATTTTCTATCCTTCATTTTTTTTTTAAAAATCAGGCTTAAAGTATTCGTGTTTAAGGGCAGATGCTTGTACTCGGAACCTCGGAGCTGTGAACGACACCTCCGGCAGGTCGTTTGAATAACCTGAACGGCACACCTTAGAAATCAACATGCATGTGCATAAACTTAGTCGACTTAAATCACAGACTCTATACACCGCCCATAGAGTATATCTTATATAATACAGAAACCTATAATAATAGTGTTTGGCTAGACCCGTTTAGAAAGGACAGAACCTCAAACTATCCAAAGAACCACTGATGATCCGTTTAATCTGTTTTTAAAAAATTCAGCTTCACAGAACAGGTCTTTTGACAAAGTCATAGATTTGTCTTGTATCATCACATATATTATCATAAATAAAGGATATCTAATAAAATATACTCATTCATGCTATATATATATATATATATATATATATATATATATATATATATATATATATATATATATATATACACACACACACACAGAACGGGATAAAGACGTGCATGGCCCCTAGTGCCTAGTGCCTAGTGTTCCTTAAATATCCTCAAATTAAAGCTGAAAGTCTGCAATTTAATATACAATATTTATGATTTATTTCAAACTCCAATATACTGTTATAGACAAAATAATATAAAATAACAACTTTGTCAATGTCCAAATATTTATGGACCTGACGGTGTATCATATTACATCATCCTTAGGTTTTTCTTTCTTTGCATAAAAGCAATAGGATTTTCTTCCTTTCTTTTCTTTCTCTCTTTTTTTTTTAACTGTAAATGTGAATGGAAACTAATATCTACCGCATATCTAATACAGATCGCATTGCTGCTGTTACTGTAGCATGTAAAGAATTTCTCTGCCATTTCTCAGCCACTCCTCCTGTAATCTGTTTAACTATTCTTTTTGTCTTCACCATGTCCCCAGATGGATTCCCAGCACAGTACTTTTCTCTCTAATACCACAATATCACCGCTAATCGGTGCGGGTTCCCTCAAAACTGGCTAAAAGCGCTGGGTCCTCATTTCAGTTCTGCTTCCATAGCAGCAGAAAAAAAAAGGACATTGTAATGATGGTGATGAACATCTGTGAAATCAAAAACCATTTACTGCTTGGGGGATAAAACAGAGTAACACCAGGTGCATCTGATATTAAAGTTGCGGTCAGCGATTATAATACTTGGAAAGCTCTCTTGACGCTCTGGCTCAGAAGAGAAACTCCTGTCTCTTCAGGTCGGGGGGTTTGGGGGGGGGCAACAACATGGTCTATCAACATCCAACCAGTTGGGATTCAGAGAGCTCCACCTCTAACTCTAACATCCAGTATGTTTTAAGGGCGTGGCTTTAACCGGGACACTGAAGGAAGGGGCAGTATTTGATTAAAATAACCAGCAAACATCTTAAAATCACTAACTGTATCTGTCATTTACTTAGCACTCAAACATTTAAAAAGCTGTTGAAAAGGCACAGCGTGTCCCTGAAGTCCCGTTAAACTGAAATGCCACTCTGATTCATTACGATGGAGTTAGGTCAGTATCGGCTTTGAATAATTTCCCTGTCCTTTGATATGCAGCTCATATCTATCCTTGCCTGAAGTGTGAAAACAAAGGAACCTAGGAACAAAAGGTCAGATATCTTTGTTAGTGTGTTGGCTATTCACCGGGCCGAGAATGTCATAGTCACTGTGTGGAATGTGTAAGATGCGACTTTTTGTTGTTGTTGTAGTTTTTTTTTTTTTAAGATATGCATCTGATAGCAACTCTGTCCCTATCAGCCTTGAATGAAGGATCATTCTCTATTTCCCAGAATGCCTTACTGCTAACAGTGGTGTCAGTGGGAATTAGCCCTCGCTTTATCTCTACATAAAGAGAGCGCTGCAGCAGCGCTTTAACCCTTTAGTCTATCCAGCTCTCTTACCTCCTCATCTGTACTCTCACTAGGGATGAGCGATACGGACTTAAAACTACATCACGATATTTTCTGGGATTTATTGCGATAACGATATCAGTGACGATATAAATATAGTACCATTCAACACTGTTTTTGGCTACAAGTGATAGCTGTGATCTTGAGAGCCTCAGAAACACAAACAATGATCTAAAAGTAAAACCGAACCGGCTTTAGATTGTAGCGCTTGCTCTTCGTTTAGCGATAAACTCCTCCTCGGCTTCACGTCCGCCGTTCAGCATTCGCTGACGACACGTTAAGATTTCTTATTCACATGACACTTAAAGTTGCTGGAAAAGGGTGAGTAGGGGGAAAAAAAAAGAAGAAGCTCTTGTTCATTTCTTTTTAAGAGCGAGCAGTGAAACCTGAAATAGGAGAAACAGTTTCCTCATATTAAACTGCACTGTGACATCAGCTCTGAGGACAACCGCTAACTTTACTTGAAAAGTTCTCCTTCAGATGTAGCCAAAGCTGTTTATCAGTAACGGCACTACTAAAAAAAACAACATCTTGACCAAGCAAGCAATCATCGATAGGTGTCTGAATGAATAAGGACAATTAATAAGGCAAGACTGGACACTCACACAGCTGGTCCTCTATAACCTGACACTGTCGGAAACCTAGGATGTGTATCCTGCACTGCATGCGAATCCATGCTGTGATACTGTAAGCATTGAGATACACACATATCTTCTACATTTCCGATAAGTATAAACAGAAAACGACTAAATGATGGGCTCAACATGATCCAGATTCTTGATAAGAAATGGTCCAAGTCGGGCTGTACTATTCCGACGGCTAGAGGAGTTGTGACATGGGGGTCATGGACATGAGCGCTTTCATTTCTACTCAAACGCTATCCTGGGTAATAGAACATGTTTTTATTGGGACTCTCCCTCGTACGCTGACATCTCACAGAATAAATATACTACAAGCGACAATTCACCACATAAAATATGGCTTTCCAATTTTCTGAATAGCAAAATCGCATCTTATCAGCTGACAACATGATCCCCGTCTCATCGCCCCAGAAATCACTCGAAATCACATCCCAACACCAAAAAGAGACCTGTGTAAAGAAAAACACAAGCTACGCTGATACACGCACACACACACACACACACACACACACACACCTAAAGGCAGTTATATGATATGTGGAAATGTTCAGCATGGTGGATCATAATAATAATAATAATAATGAGGGCAATACCATAAAGCAAACACGCATGTCTGAGCTGGTCTACAACACTCCCGAGAGCTTGTCTCTACAATTATTACAGTTTTTACACTGTTTAGACAAGTAACTAATATTTATCGACATAACAAAGACATATTGAGCCAGATTTTCCAGCTTATTTGTGTTAAAACCAAAACATGACTGACTTAATATTACTGTGGTTAAGTCAGTTTTTTATTTTCAGATATCTGTCACACATTCATACCTCTGATGTCAGCTACAGCTGGGCGATATGATGATATAATATCAATATCGTGATCAATTATGTCACAATACATTTTTCATCGATACTGCTGGTATTATCACTATTTTTTTTTTTTTTTTAGAACAATTACAATCAGATTAGATGTTAAGACTGTGTAATGTATAGGCTCCCCAGTGGAGCACCAGGAAAGTATTCGCTCTATGGTTCAGAGATCACAAGTTCCATTCCTGACAATCCCTGAGTCCAAGGGAGCAAAATTGGTAGCTGTTTTATGATAGGGGAGAACTGACTAAATTAGGCAGAAAATTAGGGGAAAATCCAAAAAATAAATGTAATGTAAGAATTTGAAAATATTAAAAATATTTAAAATAATTATTCATTCTCTTTCTCTTTTTTTTTTTTTTTTTTAGACATTAATGTGAATAAATAAGTAAATAAAATCAAGTCAGTATTTTTTTAAAATACTATAAAGACTTTTTCTTTATAAAACTGTTGTTTTGTTGGTAGATCGTTAGCAAACCTAAATATCATATTCATATAGCATAAGTTCTCTTTAGCATACCCCATAAACAAAGCACGCACACACATGCCTACACTCCTACAGCATTCTGCACATTCATACTCTATTATGAACACTTTTCCCAGGCTTCACCGCCTTTAATCAGCATTATACTCGACATGCAATTATGCAACAGCCTGGCAAGCTTCCGATACAGCTTCATTTCCAAGAGACCTGTTTGAGAGGGATTACCTCAACTTTCCTCAGCGATCACAAATAATTAGCACGTGCCATCAATTGAGCAACTATTCTTTGACAACGCTCACTAACTACACACACACAGTCTCAGACTGCACACACTTATTAGCATCATCGTACCTGGGATGAGGAAATCAGGGCCAGAGAGGGGTGCAGCTGTTTACCTTTTTGTCGGTCAGATCCTCATCGTCATTCTTAGCAGCATCCAGGTCAGTGACTCCTCGGCTGAACTCGTCCACTGTGCTGTCAGGGAGTGGCAACTCCTCTGCGTCGATGTCCGTCTCTTCTGCCAGCGTCTTCTCAGCTCCAGTTAACTCCCGATCTGTGGACGATTTATCATCCGTGTTATTGATCCGGATCAGAATGATTCGCTAACTAGAAAAGAATATTCCAGAAAAAAACCCTGAACTCTATCCACCACAACTGTATCCTTTTTAAAATTATTACACACAATGAAATTGACACGTTTTCTTGTATTGAGAAAAGAGAAAAAAGCTTTTTATTCTGAAGGCCTTGCAGAACTCTTTAGATCTTGGCATGATAACACCACACACTTTATTAACAAAGGGAACCCCAGACACTAGATATGAGGGGTATAAATAAGACAGGTTCCACCTGCGCTCCCTAAGCAGGTCCTAATCACTGGCACCCAATCTTCAACACCTGATTCTAATTGATATTTCTGGTGAATAAATGATTGAAAAAACGAATTTTCCTTGTGGTTTTGTTCGAGTATAACAACTTTATCACTAGGTACTGTTTCAAAGAGGATCAAGTGTTTGCTTGTCCAGATCTGTCAAAAAAGCCAACAATTTCTTTCTCCATTACTTATTTTTTCACATGACTGTATGTACAGGTGTTAAATTTGTGGTTAAGTGTTACACAATGTAGTTTTGTGGATGTGATCACACGTCAATACCACAAAAGTGTAAGTAAAGGGAAATACTGTTGACTCTATTGCTCGTGATGTCAAGCTGGATAAATAAGAAATAGAACACAATGGGGCACGAGTTTATAAGAAAATCATCAACAGTAGGGTGGTGTGATCCAGCCTGACGTGAAGCTTACTGTTACATCTCTTACTTATTTAATCCATTAAGAGTTGCATTTAAAGCCCATGTAACAAGCTAGCTCCCGTTATCGCTTATCTTACAGCAGCTATAAGCAGCCGTTCTCTCACCAGTCTCACTTTTGCTCTCGTGAAATTGACAAAGCACAAACTCCTCTGTCCTGGAGACTTTCCTGTGCTTCCACTGACACTGGAGACTCCTTCCGGAAATCCTAAATAAACGTCTCCTCATAGAAAACTGAACCAGATTTAAAAAAATGTGCGTAATTGTTGAAATGCTGTTGTGGCGCATGCTTTATACAAATGCCTGTGAATGAGCGGTTACCATGGAAACGATAACGTATAAATGAATGAGCGCATTAATATAACGTCTAGAAACTGGGACTACTCTACGAGCCGCTGTTATAGAAAATTATTCAGCAGCTTCTGACGAAACCGAGTGAAGAATTCAGCAGTGCTGTAGTATAAAACCGTGATACGAGCTTTTATTAAGACATTGTGCTCACAGAGGAAACGATACCAACGTGCAATAAAGACCTTTTTAAGACCGTGAAAAAGAAGCGAAATCGGACAGAACGGACTAAAAATATGCCAATAATGTCTTCTTTTTTTTTTTGCAAGGACTTTGCATACTTGAAATCCATACTCATATGCAGTTCAACAAATGCCTTAATATTTATTTCATTTCAGTTTTCTTAGAAACGGGAAAATGTTGAAATTTGTGTCTCAGGCAATAACACACACTACAGATAGAGGGAGAGGTAGAGGTACAAGACTGAAAACACACCACATTAGTCCATTAAGGTTCACTATAAATCACAACACGGTAAAAGAATCAAACTAAAATGAATCATATTGAATATACAGCACACGTGCGTAGATATGTGAAAATATCTATATATAATGTGCAATTTGTGTAAGAAACTTGTGTAACGCTGCAGTAAATGAATCTACACGTGAAAGACGTCAGGAAGGTTTACGGCTGATGCGTGATTGAAACTGAGGCTGATTCGTGTTCGCCGAAATAACGACACGGTGTATGCATTTGCCATGTTCACTACTGGCTCACTGGTGATGCTTCTAACATTGTCCCTGAAGCAGTGAGTCTCACACTCTGTTGGAGCTCATGCGAACAGGAGTGTGTCGTATCCCGGTGACAGTGATGTCTACGCTGGCGCTGGGGCTGGGCGACTCTCGTGTGGCTGAGTGCTGGTGCGTGGGTGATGGGGAACTCATATGCATTTCAAAAGGAAGACGCTCCAGAGGGAGTGAAGAGCTCGGAGCAGGATAATATAATACGCCTGAACTCATGGCTCTAGGAGTGGAAGAGAAAGAGCCACTGATCATCACAAGCACTGTTTGACTAATTCCCTGTTGTTAAGCCTGACCGTGCTGGGCATAAAACTAAGAGAAATAGACTTACTCGCTATGATCCCATGGGATGAATATGAAGGGGCGGTTTAATTATACTCACTGAAGCAATTTCAACTCTCATTTCAGCTCTCGTTCCTTAGGCGCTTTTTTTTTTTCTTTTTCTTCTCAGTTGAAAAGGACCCATTTGATATTTTTAATATGAGTGAAACAAGGCATGTGGCTAGTTCAGTCATGCCTGATAAAAATAAAAGTTACACATTATGTTTAGCTCATTTTGACCCACAAGTAACAAAAAAGAGAAGAAAAATGCTAGATATTTTTTTAAAACCTCAAAAGAAACCTGTTCTATCTTACATTATAGCTGTAATATACCGTGTATTTTCACTTTATTAAAGCAATTTCACGAATACTTCATTTACTCCTTATTTTCTGTTCAAAGTGACCCACTTGATGTTTTACTAAAAGCAGAACCAAACATTAAACTTCATGTGCTTGTAATGTCATGATTTCTCATTTCCTGTTTGATTAAAAAACTTATTCATCCCCGGTTTTACGGGGTTAAATGTGTGCCAAAAGTATTGAACGTAACGAGCAAAAATATACAATGAGAAAGAAATGTAACAGCGCTGTTTATTTACAGTTTTCTAAGCTTTGTTTTCTCTAAGCGTGGTTTATGAATGCGCTGCCAAAGCTTACGTATACGCTCGACCATTCTGGCACAAACCTCTTGTGTGGGCGGGGCTTAACAGTCACATACTCTCATTGGCTAGTGAGAGCTTTCGATCGACAGCTCCGGTATCCAGCTGAGGAGGAGGATGACGAAGATCATGATGACGACAACGCTGCGCTGCTCCCCTGAGAGCTCGTCTATGAGGCTACCCACACCTCAAATGTTAATTGCGAACTAATACACTAAGTAAATAAGTCATTTCCACTACAATGTACAAACACTAGAACTATACAGAGAACTGGATCTGTATACTTCCAGGTCGGGGAGCTGTCGATCCAAGTCTCACTAGCCAATGAGAGCACATTGCTGTTAAACCCCGCCCACACGAGACGTTTGCACCATTTATTTAAAGACCGTGTTAAATTTTTGCCACTGAAGTCACTGTTTTTCTTCTCTCATTGTATATTGTTGTTCGTTTCTTAAAAGTTCGATACTGTGGCACAAAGTGAATTCCGTACTGTTTTCTCGTCTGAGACACGTGAGGCCTGCCCTGTCCTTACAAACTGCAGTGTCACAAAGCATAGTAACACACTCCAAGCAAAGTACTATCCAGCCTCTTCCACATACATGAGCTCCGAGATGCCCATGATTGGCTAGTGTCACTGTGATTGACAGGTGAGAGAGAGTAACATCATCCCTCCCACCTAGAGAGCACGGCCAAAGTCACAATTCGGACTCGTAACCTCCTGATGATTGAAGACTTTTCTTCAATTTGCGTTTCTCTAATGAAGGTCATTTTTTGAGTCTGTGATATTTATATCCTTTGACTTACGAGTAATAAGATGAGACATATGTGCTGCTACACTGTATCCCGTTCCATCCATCTCATATTTACACTCCCATCTGCACAGATCTCCAGTCATGTGAACGTGTTATGTGTGTGTGTGTGCTGTTTATGCTGCTCATATTCTGATTGGATGTGTATTGCTGAGGCAACAGCAAAGCGACAGAGTGTATGTTTCACCATGTAGGCCAGAGTCTGCGCAGGTCTTGGGGCTGTCAGCGTCCTCCTGGCCGTCTGCGTTCTGCTGTGTGTGCTGCAGGCTGAGTTTGTGACACACCTCGAACGCTTGACCCACCGTCCGCACGATCCGCATGGCCTGGCTCTGCAAACGGCGACGAAAAAAAAAGAAAAAAAAAAAGTGAGTCATTTTGGAAATGTACAACGATCGAGTGGTTTAATGTTAGAGCTGAGGAGTGTGTGTGTGTGAGTGTGTGTGTGTGTGTGTGCTTGACAAACTGGCTGGCTCGCTAACAAGTGGAAAAGCAGGAAAATGATGATGCCAGTGCTGTCAAACCGAGAGATTAGTTTTAGATGTAAGGTTGAGTGAGGGAGTAAAATTTTGGGCCTGTCTCTTTTACGAAAGATGGAGTCAAGATCTATGTGCAGGTGCAGAGTGTGTGTTTGTGTGTGTGTGTGTGTGTGTGTGTGTGTGTGTCAGGGTACCGCTTTAAAAACTTTATATTCACTTTCCTACTGTTTCCTCACTGATACATTCTCAACGTCAACACTCATTTCAATAGAATCTCATTTCTACGGCACTTTTAACGAGACGCTTTGTCACGAAGCAGCTTTATAGAAATCCAGATGTAGATTTCGATCCCTACTGAACGATTCAGAGGAGACGGTGGCGAGGGAAAAACCTCCCTGAGAAGACATGAGGATGAAAACTTGACAGGAAACCCATCCTCTTCTGAGTGACACTGGATAGTGAGATTGTAAATCATTACAATAAAGAGGGAGAAGGGGAAAGACAAACGTTCAGTATGCTGGAAAACAAGTATACGCGCTGTGCTATTTTCTCCTCCTGTGAGAGCTCAGCGCAGCGACATCTCTGCAGAGCTCTGATAATGTTCTTTCCTTTCCCGTTTAGCCGAGCAGCTCAGGTGTGCGAGACAGCGAGCGTCTCAAAGAACAATGAATGCTTTGTGAACCCTGTACACTTCAGCACAAAGGTCTAAAAGAACCCAGCAGCTACTCGTCACCAAGACGCCACGCTGAGCTTTCGGTAGTTCAAATGAGCGCAGTTACGTACGGCAGCTCAAAGAAATGCTCCTGCTTCTTACTTCCTACACTCCGTCTACCACATCTGTTAATTATGTCTCATTACCACAGAAAACAATTAATGTGTTTCCCTGAACTGGGGAAAAAAAACACAAAAAAAAACCCACTAGAAAACCTGCGTACTCAAAACGAATTTATACAAGTCACATGTTCGTAATTCTGCTAATGAACGTTTACACAAAATGCATATATTTGTAGTACACTTTTTGTTTATGTTTCACATCTGTACAGTCTGTCCCTTCAGAAACTGGGCTGCTTTTATCAGAAGGACAAAATGGACACAAACAGGCAAGAACCTAATTTTCACTTGATCTTACATGGATCCCACAAAATCCTCAGAAAAGCAGAAATAACCAGCGATTACGGTTTTCTGTATTTCTTTATCCAGTGTTAGAAAATCGTAGAAGTCATAAAACACGATGAGGCATGCTGTTATACAGAAATAACAAACGTTTCCATTACATGAGTTCTTTAGCAAGAACAGCACATCCCAAAGTGTTTTATTCCTCTTATAGCACAACTATTGTTGCCAAGGCTAACAATGTCTGTTAAGTTGTACATTTTATCCATTCTTGTTGTGCGTTAAAGTCCTGCTGGGAAGTTCGTATTAAGGAGTTGGGAAGTCGTGATTACAGTGTCAGGTGCATTTGGTCGACGCAAACGGAGAACAAAGAAAGCGCATTGGGTGTGTTTTGCTTTTTTGATGTTTTTAATCAATTTATGACGCCTCTGTAAACTTTACCGCTACATATGACGCCTCTGTAAACTTTACCGCTACATATGAAGCCTCTGTAAACTTTACCGCTACATATGAAGCCTCTGTAAACTTTACCGCTGCATATGACGCCTCTGTAAACTTTACAGTTACATATGAAGCCTCTGTAAACTTTACCGCTACATACGATGCCTCTGTAAACTTTACCGCTACATACGACGCCTCTGTAAACTTTACCGCTGCATATGACGCCTCTGTAAACTTTACCGCTGCATATGAAGCCTCTAAACTTTACAGTTACATATGAAGCACCTGTAAACTTTACCGCTACATACGACGCCTCTGTAAACTTTACCGCTGCATATGACGCCTCTGTAAACTTCACTGCTACATATGAAGCCTCTGTAAACTTTACAGTTACATATGAAGCCTCTGTAAACTTTACCGCTACATATTAAGCCTCTGTAAACTTTACCGCTACATGACGCCTCTGTAAACTTTACCGCTACATATGACGCCTCTGTAAACTTTACCGCTACATATGACGCCTCTGTAAACTTTACAGTTACATATGAAGCACCTGTAAACTTTACCGCTACATACGACGCCTCTGTAAACTTTACCGCTGCATATGACGCCTCTGTAAACTTCACTGCTACATATGAAGCCTCTGTAAACTTTACAGTTACATATGAAGCCTCTGTAAACTTTACCGCTACATATGAAGCCTCTGTAAACTTTACCGCTGCATATGACGCCTCTGTAAACTTTACAGTTACATATGAAGCCTCTGTAAACTTTACCGCTACATATGACGCCTCTGTAAACTTTACCGCTACATACGACGCCTCTGTAAACTTTACCGCTGCATTTGACGCCTCTGTAAACTTTACCGCTGCATATGAAGCCTCTAAACTTTACAGTTACATATGAAGCCTCTGTAAACTTTACCGCTACATATTAAGCCTCTGTAAACTTTACCGCTACATGACGCCTCTGTAAACTTTACCGCTACATATGACGCCTCTGTAAACTTTACAGTTACATATGAAGCACCTGTAAACTTTACCGCTACATACGACGCCTCTGTAAACTTTACCGCTGCATATGACGCCTCTGTAAACTTCACTGCTACATATGAAGCCTCTGTAAACTTTACAGTTACATATGAAGCCTCTGTAAACTTTACCGCTACATATGAAGCCTCTGTAAACTTTACCGCTACATGACGCCTCTGTAAACTTTACCGCTACATATGACGCCTCTGTAAACTTTACCGCTACATATGACGCCTCTGTAAACTTTAGTTACATATGAAGCACCTGTAAACTTTACCGCTACATACGACGCCTCTGTAAACTTTACCGCTACATACGACGCCTCTGTAAACTTCACTGCTACATATGAAGCCTCTGTAAACTTTACAGTTACATATGAAGCCTCTGTAAACTTTACCGCTACATATGAAGCCTCTGTAAACTTTACCGCTACATATGAAGCCTCTGTAAACTTTACCGCTACATATGAAGCCTCTGTAAACTTTAGTTACATATGAAGCACCTGTAAACTTTACCGCTGCATATGAAGCCTCTGTAAACTTTACCGCTACATATGACGCCTCTGTAAACTTTACCACTGCATATGACGCCTCTGTAAACTTCACTGCTACATATGAAGCCTCTGTGAACTTTACAGTTACATATGAAGCCTCTGTAAACTTTACCGCTACATATGAAGCCTCTGTAAACTTTAGTTACATATGAAGCACCTGTAAACTTTACCGCTACATATGAAGCCTCTGTAAACTTTAGTTACATATGACGCCTCTGTAAACTTTACCGCTGCATATGACGCCTCTGTAAACTTTACCGCTGCATATGACGCCTCTGTAAACTTTACCGCTACATATGACGCCTCTGTAAACTTTACCGCTGCATATGACGCCTCTGTAAACTTTACCGCTACATATGAAGCCTCTGTAAACTTTACCGCTGCATATGACGCCTCTGTAAACTTTACCGCTACATATGACGCCCTGTAAACTTTACCGCTACATATGAAGCCTCTGTTCCTGGTGCTCCTGGAGCGTTCGTCTGGTTTCAGACTAACTTGATTCTGTTGAACCCCGGGACATTTGTGCAATGCCAATTTTTCATGTGAACCGTGCTCTGTTTCGGACTAAACTGCCAGTGTGATTGCCCCCTTAGAGTAGCCAATGGACCCACTGGCATGTTTGTAGACAATGGGAGGAAACCAGAGAACCTGGAAGAAACTCAAGCAGACATGGGGAGCCAATCAGGGATCAAACCAGGGACCCTGTAGCGGTGATGCAACAATGCTTTCTCTCTGTGCCACACATCTGAATGGTAGGAACAAAGTTAAAAAGCTTCACATTTTTCCCGACATTGCGTGCTTTGTGCTGCTCTCGCTCCTACAAGAAAGGCAGCACAAAAACGACATTTAACGAAGCTTATTTTCCGAAATAACTCAAAAGAAATGGCTTGATATAATGACTCCAATGCTATGGCCAATGTTATCACTGCAGTGTGAACACTTCTCTCCCCGAAGAGCTCCAGGCAGCTTATTGCAGCCCAGGTACAACTGGTGACGGGTAATGACTCCACTGAACGCCATTGAAAATGTGCGTTACTGTGATGAACGTCGACGCAGGTGAAAGAAACGAACCAGAGAGCAATCTCTGACGAACAATCACGTTCCACAGAGCCCTGTGTGAAATAATGGACCATTTCTGAGTCGGATTGTTCCAAAATGTCTACGTTTTCACCTTAAGAACCCATAGACGCTGCCGAAATGTCTCACTTGGCTGAACGAGAAGAATGAGTATACCTGCATGCGTCAGGATGCCAGAATGACTTCCTCTATCTTTTAAATTCATTTCTTTGTATTTAGAGGTGAGACGATGCCAAGAGAGTGAGCTTGCTCTCTCTGAAAATTACCAGCTAATAAGAAAGTCTCTTTGTCGAAACCCTGAGGACTAAACTGCTGTGTACAGCAAATCTTGAAAATGGAAGAGACCAGTACAAAACTCAGCGATGTTTCCCCCCACCCCCCAATCTTCCCTTCTTCAGTTATTCAGCGTTCAGCTCATCACCTGAAACTAGCTTTCATTTCATGACACTGTTTGCATTCCGGTCTCATCACACGCGTATTAAAATGTCTCAGTGTAGATCGTTAACATGTGAATCATAGCACACCTCCGTAAGACACACCTCACCATCAGCTCATGCGTAAGTGCACTGCCTCCATGGTCACATAAAGTCCACTAATCCGATACGATTTTCACTCCTAGACTCTGACTAGTCAGAATTCATGACGTTTGAATGTTAGCTGATGTCAGAGTAGACTACAGGCTGAAATACTGAACTGAATTTCAGGAAAGCTGTTTGCTGTTTAATATCTAGACACATGACAGTATAACTGCATTGGGAAAATTATATTTGATTACACCACATTAAAGATGGCCTCCCCCCACACCATTTCCTTTCGAGTAACTGAATATCCCTTCATTAATACTGCATTCGACTTCCTCAGAAGTCAGAACTCAGAATTACATCATTTTCAACCGTGCGTTTGGGCTATAAAGTGAAAAAAAAACAACAAAAAAAAACAACAACCTTTGATGAGTGATGTATATTTATCTCCTTAGACCAGTGGATTGTTTAGTCAGTGTTATAGATTTCACAAGCGAATACTTGTTTATACAGTAGAACTGATTTAAAAGAAAGAAGCTCTACACTACTTTATTTACTGTTGGTGCTCTGAGCAGCCATGGTGATTTGACCTCACTTGCTAAACTCGGGCTTGAGGAGACGAGTCCCGAGCTTTACGAGTAAGAATTCCCGGTTGAGGAAATGTGTTCCGAGTTACAACGTTCAGTCGAACGGAGTGCGGATCTTTCGGGTATTCTGATATTTAAATTAGGTAGATGGCACAACCCTCGTTTTTCCTGTTCCAGTCCTCGAATAATGTAAAAAAAAGAATTCATCCCTAAGCAAACCTATTCAGCGTATGCCAAATCAGCAGAAATGGGGAAACAAATAAGTTATGTTATTTGGGTTAGCTATTTGAATATGTTCTCTGAAAGAGCGATAGGAGAATTCAAGTCTCAGCTGATAGCGTATGTGTGTTCTGGGACATTTTCCTATTCAATTACAACAGTGACGAGGAAAAAAAACAAAGTGTTCTTTCGAATAGTTACCATGTGCGGTGTGCTGTCTCGAGCATGCTCATCACCAAAGCGAAGAGAAAGCACAAGCTTTTCCCCATGGCATTTATGCAACCTCTCAGCGCCAAACTAATAACTCACGTCATAGGTGTATTTATAGCTGACAATTTGTGGCCTTACTCAGTTGTAGAGAATCCTGGATTATGTTGCTTGCTGATGATGCCTGAGCCATGTTAGAAAATCCCCCATCAGCCCCCAAGGCTGTCCAGGCCGAACATAATATCTACATTTTCTACAGAAATTCTAAATCCGATTGTAAACAAACCAGCGGAAGCAAGTGATTTCCCTGTCGCTTCATTTTTTTGTCTTGTATTATTAATGAATGTTTTATCAGGCAGATGTTCTGGATTTGGCAATTTGAATAAGAAAATCAATGCAAAATCAATACAGATGCACCGATATTAAATTTCTCAGCCGATACCGATAACCGATTCTTCAGAGTGATATCGGCCGGTAACCGATAGTTCTGCCTTTTATACCTTCTTTTAAATAAATAATAATTAATTCCACAATTCTGAAAGAAATGCAAATAAAAACTTTATTCTCTCCATTTCAACAAGTTGTTCCACAGTAACTGGTCTCATAAACAGAAAACACTTTACTCACATTAACATGAACTCAATTCTGAAAATTAAAGTAAGATTTCTTAACTTATTGAATGTTATTAATTCATATTAACTTTGACTGAATTGTAAAAAAACCTCCTGTTAGTCTCACATTCACTCACCACAAACAAAAGCATTTCTACTTCATCACTGATCATCAAACTGGTAATATAGAATATCAACTTTTTATATATTAACATTAACTGGAGATGAAATATACTACTCTACAAATATATTTTTCTGTGCAATCTACTTAAATCTTTCAACGGCGTACTGGTGCTTTAATTCAGCTCGAGCAGTGTGGCAAAAAAACTGTTTTTAACTCGACGCCGAAACTCCCGCTTCACTGCTGCTCACTTCCGCTGTAAAATTTGATCAGCGCAGAGATTACAGAAATTACAAACTGCAGTTTTGTCGTCATTCCGCACAAGAGACATCTTTACACACAGACTGTGACTGTGTGTATCCATATCACTTCTGTATTAAAAAGGAGTTAAAGTGAGTTAAATCAGCACAACGTTCATACATCTTCACTCTCTTTAACTGGGAGTGAGGTGGGAATACACCCTAGATGGGACACCAGTCCACCGCAGAGCACCATACAAAACCGTTCACATACTATTTCACACCAAGGGGCAGTCTGGTATAGCTAATCCACTACTGGTATGTTATTGGGAGGTGAGATGAAACCAGAGAACCAAGGGAGAACCCCTGTTAACATGGAGAGAACGTTAGGAAAGTAACTCGAGCGCCGCGTCAAACTGTGGACTCTGGAGCTGTGATGCGGCAACGCTACCTGCTGCACCCGCTCCAGTTCACTACAGTGTAGATTAATTACTAAAAAGTAAAATGAGCCAAGTACAAAATGGATGCCGAGGGGGGAAAAAAAAGCAATTAATTTTCTCTGCACCTGGTCAAAGTTTTTAAAAACAGCTTTTAAACAAGCTCTCAACTTCAAATCGAAGCGGAAATCAAATTTTTTAAACAAGAATGGGATCTTAATCTACATCTAATTAACCCAGGTTTAGCTCATTTCAAGCCGGTGCAGGCCTGGTGACTGAAGCGCACAGCGGCTGTTCATGCAGATAACCAGTAAAAACACGGTCGGGCCCAGTGAAAGATCAGCTACAGAAATCTTTTCCTCCTCTCACCGTTTGCAGTCTATTCAAATCCATAAGGTCTGCTCTGTGCCTTCTGCTCTTTAATTGATCCCCCAGGGTGTCACCTTCTTTAACAGCTCCTCATAACGACACGCCAATTAATGGTGGACTATAAACCAGTGTGTTCCTGGAGCTCAGCTCTCTGGGGAGAGGCGGGTAATAGGCAGACACGTCTCCTGATCTACACACGCCAGCCCAAACATAATCCGTAACTTTTACAGGAAGTCCGATTTAGTACAGCCTCTCTCGTGTAGACGTGTATGATGAACTAGGGATTGTATTTTCACGATATGTGAGGACATTCGCATTTCAGAGAGATTTTCAAATACTGTTTCTATTGCAGATGAGCAAAAATACAACGAGAGCTGATTTCCTAAACGTGCCTCGAAGATCAGAGATTTTGCTCGAAATCGTTTTTTTTTTTTTTTGCACTGCCTTCTACTAGCACACATTTATTTCTCAAGTAATAATAACTTACTCCCTGGAATTTTCTTGTTGGAAAGTCAGCCAAGGTGCACATGCCATAAGGGCGAAATAGACCAATTATTCAGCAGGCTGTAGAACCACCATTTTGGCAGCAGTAACTCTGATCAGAATCAGAAAGAGCTTTATTGCCAAGAGTGCTCACACACACACACACACACACACACACACACACACAAACAAGAAATTTGACTTGGTAAGTAAAGTTTACTTCTTCATTGTGTATATATACAGTGCATCTGGAAAGTACTCACAGCGCTTCACTTTTCCCACATTTTGTCATGTTACAGCCTTATTCCAAAATGGATTCAATTCATTATTTTCCTCAAAATTCTACAAACAATACCCCATAATGACAACGTGAAAGAAGTTTGTTTAAAACAACAACAACAAAAAAAAAGCACATAAGTATTCACAGCCTTTGCTCAATACTTTGTTGAAGCACCTTTGGCACCAATTACAGCCTCAAGTCTTTTTGAGTATGATGCTACAAGCTTGGCACACCTATTTTTGGGGCAGTTTCTCCCATTCTTCTTTGCAGGACCTCTCTAGCTCCATCAGGTTGGATGGGGAGCGTTGGTGCACAGCCATTTTCAGATCTCTCCAGAGATGTTCAATCGGGTGCAAGTCTGGGCTCTGGCTGGGCCACTCGAGGACATTCACAGAGTTGTCCTGTAGCTACTCCTTCGTTATCTTGGCTGTGTGCTTAGGGTCGTTGTCCTGTTGGAAGAAGAACCTTCGCCCCAGTCTGAGGTCCAGAGCAGGACCTCTGGAGCAGGTTTTCATCAAGGATGTCTCTGTACATTGCTGCATTCATCTTTTCCTTGATCCTGACTAGTCTCCCAGTTCCTGCCGCTAAAAAACATCCCCACAGCATAATGCTGCCACCACCATGCTTCACCGTAGGGATGGTATTGGCCAGGTGATAAGTGGTGCCTGGTTTCCTCCAGACATGACGCTTGCCATTCAGGACAAAGAGTTCAATCTTTGTCTTGGGGTTGGTCTGGGAGTCCTTCAGGTGCCTTTTGGCAAACTCCAGGTGGGCTGTCATGTGCCTTTTACTAAGGAGTGGCTTCCGTCTGGCCACCCTACCATTCAGGCCTGATTGATGGAGTTCTGCAGAGATGGTTGTTCTTCTGGAAGGTTCTCCTCTCTCCACAGAGACACGCCGGAGCTCTGTCAGAGTGCCCATCGGGTTTTTGGTCACCTCCCTGACTAAGGCCCTTCTCCCCCGATCGCTCAGTTTGGCCGGGCGGCCAGCTCTAGGAAGAGTCCTGCTGGTTCCAAACTTCTTGTATTTACGGATGATGGAGGCCACTGTGCTCATTGGGACCTTCAATGCTGCAGAAATGTTTCTGTACCCTTCCCCAGATCTGTGCCTCGATACAATCCTGTCTCAGAGGTCTACAGACAATTCCTTGGACTCCATGGCTTGGCTTGTGCTCTGACATGCATTGTTAACTGTGGGACCTTATATAGACAGGTGTGTGCCTTTCCAAATCATGTCCAATCAACTGAATTTACCACAGGTGGACTCCAATCAAGTTGTAGAAACATCTCAAGGATGATCAGTGGAAACAGGATGCACCTGAGCTCAATTTTGAGTGTCATGGCAAAGGCTGTGAATACTTATGTAAATGTGCTTTTTTTGTTTTTTATTTTTAATAAATTTGCAAAGATTTCAAACAAACTTCTTTCACGTTGTCATTATGGGATATTGTTTGTAGAATTCTGAGGAAAATAATGAATTTAATCCATTTTGGAATAAGGCTATAACATAACAAAATGTGGGAAAAGTGAAGCGCTGCGAATACTTTCCGGATGCACCGTAGATATATATGTATATATAAAACACCAGCAGATGACATGGCTCCCAAATCATCACTGATTGTGGAAACTTCACATTGGACTTCAAGCAACTTGGATTCTGTGCCTCTCCACTCTTCCTCCAGACTCTGGGACCTCGATTTCCAAATGAATTGCAACGTTTACTGTCATCTTCCCCATGATTGTGGTTGTGTGTACTGCACCAGACTTAGAGATTAAAGCCTCAGGAAACCTTTTACAGGTATTTTTTAGTTAATTAGCTGATTAGATCTCTTCTCAGGTCAAAATTTCTGTATGATAAATTCTTTATTCGAATATTCTGAGATGCTGGGTTTTTGATTTCCGTGAGCTGTAAGCCGTAATCATCAAGATTAAAACAAAAAAAAGGCTCGAAATATTTCACTTCATGTGCAATCAATCTAGATTATATAAAAGTTCCACGTTTTGAATTAAATTCTGGAAAAAAAAGGAACTTTTCCACAATATTCAAATTTTTCTGAGATGTACCTGTGTATAAAAATCACAGAATTAAAACAGACCTCTCTTAGATTTGTGCAAAATACCCTTGCTAAAATGTGTATACTGTAATCTACAGTTCTATTATTGTCTGAACTGAAAAACTATTCTGCTTCGTTTCTGCGACCATGCAGCGCAGTGTAATAGAGGCACTGAAACGTGACTTACCTTCTTCTTGGATTTGAAGACGTTGCATCTGAACACGTTGCTCTGTCCATCTCGAGCGATATAACTGAAGATCTTCAGATCTTGCGAATCGTGTGACACGTAGAAGATCCTGTGAAAATAAGAAAGTGATTCAGAATGGCCTTAGTGCTGCGAATGCTATAAAGTCAGGGGAATTCGTGCTGATAAAACACGCACCATTTTTATACTGATCCCTCGAAATTCTGGCAAAAGTGTAGAATGTAAACTTTCGATCGCAGTAGAAGAGTTGGTGTGTTTAAACCTGTATACTAACCCAAAATCTTTCAGTTACCTTCCTAAAAGAAAAGACAAATCAGCGAAGACGTTTGCAGTGACATTATCACGTTATTGTGGCTGGTGGTTGCAGTGTACCATTACAAAGGTCACACAAAGGTGTGTGTGTAATAATGATAGTCACTCCTCTGCACTTCAGTAGACCTGTAAAGCTTTATTTATCACAATCACCCTGATGCCCATCAATCACCTGGTTTATAATGCACTTTTTCAATGCAGTACAAGAGTGAGCTGTTATTTTCCCTCCAAATGTCACTGGAATAAATGGCAATCATTAAAACTGCACAAAAGTCTACTTCAGTTTACAGCTCTGGCTGAAACCGGCTATATATAGAACCATACAACAGGCAGTACGACCCTTTCACAGTAGACAGCAGAACCCCTAAATATCTACAGCAGGGATCACTAATGCTTTACAGGCAGTGTCTGTTTTTAAAAAAAAAAAAAAAAGAAGAACATGAAAAAGGAAAGTACTGCCCCAACCCCCCCGCCCCCAGTACAGATTTTTATTTATTTTTTTTTTTTTTTATAAACAAACTATTAAAACATCCATCCATCTTCCATACCGTTTATCCTACACAGGGTCATGGGGGGGTCTGGCGCCTATCTCAGGGGATTCAGGGCACAAGGTGGGGGACACCCGGGACGGGGTGCCAAACATCACAGGGAACAATCGCACCACACACACACTTACACACTACAGACAATTTGGACATGCCAATCAGCCTATAACGCTTGTCTCTGGACTTCGGGAGGAAACCGGAGTACCCGGAGGAAACCCCCGAAGCATGGGGAGAACCTGCACTCTCCACACACACAGGGCGGAGGTGGGATTCGAACCCCCGACCCTGGATGTTCGAGGTAAATGTGCTAAACACTAATCCCCACTATTTAAACACTGGGAACATTATAAAAAATTTATAATAAATTTCTTTCCACCAACAAAAACCCATTTGTATTAAAACTGTAATGAATGCAATCCAGTTGGTGTTATTTATAGACATTAAGGGTGTAATGCAGTGCCACGGTCTGGATCTGTTTAGTGCTCTGAACATCTGCATCTCAATTCGGATTTAAACCTGAAGTGGGTGTGGCCAAAACAGGAAGGTTGTGCTCTGGCAGTTCAACCTCAGCTACATCTCTCTAAAGGTTGAACTAGAGATTTTTTTTTTTAATCCCACTTGCACGGATATTATTTGTGTTTGTACTTGCCCACAATGTTTTCTTCCTAATATACAGTAGTTGGTTTTATTTAGCAAAATGTATGATCTGCACTCATATAGCGCTTTTATCCAAAACGCTTTACACTGGTTATCATTCACCCGTTCACACACACTCACACATACAAATGGTAGCAGAGCTGCCATGCAAGGTGCTAACTTGCCATCGGGTGCAACTCGGGGTTCAGTGTCTTGCCCAAGGACACTTCGGTATGTGGAGTCACGTGGGCCGGGAATCGAACCGCCGACCCTACGATTAATGGACAACCCGCTCTACCACCCGAGTCACAGCCGCCCCAATTAGTAAATTAGTAGCCTAATTTAAAGCACCAGGACCCTGACCAGGCAGTTATTAAAGGATCCTGTATATGTTCATAAACACGGTACTGGTTTGTCCTACAAGCTTCATATCACTCGAATAAAAGGGGGAAAAAATTGCTGCATGGTCGGTTGTGGTTTCCAGCACTGTAACAAAATCACAGACCCTCTGGCTATACTTCACTGACCCCTGGGTGTCTTCAGACCCCACACTAATAACCCTGGATATACACTACGCAAATCCACAACAACACACTGCACATCAGCAGTACTGTAACTTCCATTTCACATGAATAGCATGTAGTCAATGTGAAAAGTGCAGCGAGTTCTTAGGTTATAAAGCCAGACAGCTGAAAAGTGCCTGATGATGTGCAGGCTTGTATTTCAGTGAAGCCTGGAGGAATAGTTGAACAGCTTCGTGTCAGCGGATAAGAAATGATGAAAGTGCGGAGGAGGAAAAAGGAGTCGTGTTTAAACCTCAGCTTTACACAACCTCTGATTTCCAACAGGCTTACATTCATGAATGGATTCGCAATTCATAATGCATCATCTCTGGCATCTACTTTGTAAAGAATTAAACATGATACGGTGTGCTGTTACAGGAAAATCATCAATGACAGGGTGCTGTGCTGTGGCCTGATGCTAACGGCGTTACTGTTACAACCCTGAAGCTGATGATTTTCCAATAACAGCACTTCTTGAAGTGTTTTATTCCTCTTATACCACATCCATCCATCCATCTTCTACCACTTACTCCTTTTCAGGGTCACGGGGAACCTGGAGCCTATCCCAGGGAGCATGGGGCACAAGGCGGGGTACACCCTGGACAGGGTACCAATCCATCGCAGGGCACAATCACACACCCATTCATACACTACAGACAATTTAGACATGCCATGTCTTTGGAGTGGGGGAGGAAACCGGAGTTCCATCCCCCACTGCGAGTACCCCCGCAGCACGGGACTCGAACAAGGGACCCTGGAGGTGTGAGGTGAACGTGCTAACCACAGCAGTATTTTATCACAGCAGTCATACTTCTGTCCCCATTTACACTTACAGACAATGTTGTGGAACATGCATGAAACTGTTCTGTTCTTTTATATTCCTTCGTGCTGCTATGTTGACCTAAATTTCCCCTACGGGGGATTAATAAACTTATATCTTATCTTATCTTATCGAGATCCTGTTCTCACTTAAATATCCCTTAATAAGAATTACTACGGATGATCATGTATTAGATCTGGAACAACGTTCAGAGCTGCTGTAACAGAAAATGAATCAACACCTTCTGCCCCATCAGTATCACCAATCCAGTAGCACTGAGATATAAACTCCAATACAACACTGCGTGGGTGTCTCAAAGTAACTATCAGATTTTCACTCCGCTGAGTCACGGCTCATTATTTCTGGCCGGATCCTGAGATCAGATTCATGGCGTCACTGCAGACTTAGACCTGTCTGACCTTTTCCAGTCCGATCTCGGCTCAGGAGATTTCTATCTCTGGGTTTGCGTTTTCTCTCCCGCTTAAACATAAACAGGATTAATCTCTGACCCACTTCACCTCTAATTTACTCAGAGAAGATCATGCAATTATCTTTGCGCTGTGCTCAGAAATCTTTGTCTGGATGTGCATTTTAAATGTGCTCTGGTGAGAGAACAGAAGTGGCGTGTGTTCTCCGTTCCGTCGTCAGCACCACTGGAGCGATGTGGTGCATCAGTGATCAAACGAACGCCAGCTGTACAACAACGATTTCTTCCTCTCCCTTTTATCAGGACTGAGAGCGGATTTCTGCTGAGCTCAGTGGCATTCATTTCAGCAATTGTTCTGCATGAAAGAAAACGCGTATTATATAAACTATAGTATATGCTCTTATTATCTTTAAAGCATTTAAATCTGGAATTGTAGAACTGCGCTGGGCTTTTAAAGTACTGATACGGATAAAAAGGATTCCTATTTAAACACCAACGATGGAGTCAGTGGTTTGAAAGCTGTTTATTTTCATTGTTTCATTCTGTTTACACCACAGTTATTTGACAAATAATACATTTTTGTTTATTTACTAAAGAATGACATCATACTTTTCCCATTTAGAGTTACATTTCATGTTGTGGACCATCTGCAAAACAAGTTAGTTCCTGTTCTCACTTACTTTACAGCAGCTATAAACAGTCATTCTCTCACTAGTCTCTTTCTTTCTCAACTTAAAAAGACAAAAATAAAAAAATTGCCGTTCTACTGACAAACCGTAAAGCGCAAAGTTCTCCATCTTGAAGAGGTCCTCATGTCAGAAAACCTTCGTGGTACAGCTGGAGACTCCATCCAGAAATACTGTGAGCTTATGAGTGATTTAAAAAAAAAAAAAAAAAAAAAAAAAAAAGAAAATCGATTTAATTAGAGCTTCTGCTGTAATCGTCCCCTGGGTAAGTTGTTACTAGAGAAACGATAACGTATTAGAACGAGTGCATTATTATTAAACTGTTTTGCCTTGCAGAAGGAATGTTGTCAGAGCTGTTGTTATAGATTTATTCTGACCAATCAGCTCTGAGATTTTAACAGCGCTGTGATATAAATAACTACACAGTATTAAAAAATAATTCTCTGATTATATACAGAGCAATATTTTACCACTTCGCTAAAAGTTAAATGTTTATATTTGACTTATTTTAAGGCAAAAAAAAAAAATTTATATATATATATATATATATATATATATAAAATATTTATTTATATTTTTATATATATAATATATTCAAATAACACACATGAAATATCTTGTCTTCTTATTTCAGTGACTCTTCTTGCCTTATGTAAGAAACCTGCTCTGCATTGATTTATATATAGTTTAACCATATGCCAATTTTCTTAGTACATATAACAACAACAACAATAAAAGAAACAACAACAACAATAAAAGAAAAACCATAGCAAGTATGCTAAAAGGTGATATAACTTCTAAGTACTTTATTTCTAAAAGGCTCTTATAAGAGTTTATATTATTTCCGTGGCTGAATCTCAAATGGGGTCCGATCGGGCCTCTAGAGCACTCTGTAGGGTTTAGAAGGTTAACTGTGGGTTACCCTGTGTAGTAAACATAAACAGCTGGGATTCCGGCTAGACTGCACTGGGGCGGAAATCAATTAAAAAACAACAACAAAAAAAAACAAAACAAAACAAAACAAAACAAAACAAAACAAAAAAACCACACACACAGAACGGCAACAATGGGAATAATGGGAAGAAAAAGAAAGATGATGCTTTATGTAAATAAAGTCTGAAATATTACAGTTTCTGCCTGTTTGTTTGTTTGTTTGTTTATTTATTTATTAAATTAATGCTAATATTTGTTCTATCTTTGGCGATAGAAAACTATAAACTCGAATATTTTAATGCTTTTATATGCTAAAATATGTTCCTATATAGTTAATTACACTTTAAATGCATTTTGTTGTTAATTTAACAGCACTAATATATTGCAATTAACATTATTTTTTTTTAAAAAGATTTTAAGCAGTTAAGCCTCCATACTGTATTATGGCATACCTGGGACTTTTCACTACAAGATGAACTGCCAGGTCAATACAAATATTTGAGAGCATGAAGATTTGAGCAAGAGAGAAAGTGAAATTCTTCTTTAGCTGAAGCATACATGTTTCAGATCTGCGTGACTTAAATTCACAGCAAATCACAACCACGTATTATTAATTAATAATAAATAAAGGGACTAAAACTGCCAACATGGGCTGCTTTAGTTCCCCCCCCCCCCTTTTCAACAGAGCCGCTGAAATCTTGCTGTGTATTAGTAGCTGTGCTGAGAGATCTGTGTGGGCTGCTGCTGTGTTTCTGTAGGTGATCTGACACGCAGTAATCCTCCTCTAGTCCTAAAGCGTTACACAACACACAGCGCCTCATGAATCTTTCAGAGTACTGGTGTAACCACCGTCAAAGGGCTTAGGATCACAAAGCAGACATTTTATGCGCATCACAACAAATCGCCGAGCTGAATTTGTAACGTTTGGTTTTACTTCTGCTCATAAAAGGCAGAAGCGACTCCTGACGCTGGCGCTTAGTTTCAGCTCAGTGACAAGGGAAAAAGAAATGCCATCTTTGGCTCTTTAGGGGATGGCTTGCTCGCACGGCGAAGGTGCCGAGAGAGAGAGAGAGAGAGAGAGAGAGAGAGAGAGAGAGAGAGAGAGAGACTGTCTAAATGCCACCATACACTCCTCGTTCAGCTCTCGCACCTCGGCCGATCCCCTGCGATTTATTTTACACGCTCACTTACGTTCCTAACATTAACGTTCCTCATGATGATCACATTATCTTCGGGAATAATGAGAAATAGCAAAGTCAAGTGTAAATGACTGGAATACTGTAATGGATTAGTGAAGATGTGCTCAGGGATAATATGTCATCAGACTGGATGCATTTCACAGCACAATGGATTTTAAATGACCATGAAACGAATCTGTATTACAACCACGACTGTTAATCCCCAAACTGCTTATTAAACAAAAAGTATCTGTTTGTTTGTTATAGGGTTGTCACGGTACCAACATTTCAGTAGTCGGTACCAATACCAGTCAAATTCCACGGTACTCGGTACCAATTTTGGTAACAAAGCAAAACACAAAAACATGCCAATTAAACAACACACTATTTTATTGACAAAGTTAAATATCAATATGAAATGTATTTTTAAACATGCCATTCTGTATAATTCAGGTATTTCATTATTAAAAATACTAGAGTTTTCTAGTATCTAGAGTTGAAATGTTACTACTAGAGGCAAGAGTAGAGACAAGAGTAGAAATGTTACTACTAGAGGCAAGAGTAGAGGCAAGAGTAGAGGCAAGAGTAGAAATGTTACTAGAGGCAAGAGTAGATGCAAGAGTAGAAATGTTACTAGAGGCAAGAGTAGATGCAAGAGTAGAAATGTTACTACTAGAGGCAAGAGTAGAAATGTTACTAGAGGCATGAGAAGAGGCAAGAGTAGAAATGTTACTACTAGAAGCAAGAGTAGAGGCAAGAGTAGAAATGTTACTACTAGAAGCAAGAGTAGAGGCAAGAGTAGAAATGTTACTACTAGAGGCAAGAGTAGAGGCAAGAGTAGAAATGTTACTAGCGGCAAGAGTAATGTTACTAGAGGCAAGAGTAGCAATGTTACTACTAGAGGCAAGAGTAGAGGCAAGAGTAGAAATGTTACTACTAGAGGCAAGAGTAGAGGCAAGAGTAGAAATGTTACTAGAGGCAAGAGTAGAGGCGAGTAGAAATGTTACTAGAGGCAAGAGTAGAGGCAAGAGTAGAAATGTTACTACTAGAGGCAAGAGTAGAGGCAAGAGTAGAAATGTTACTAGAGGCAAGAGTAGAGGCAAGAGTAGAAATGTTACTACTAGAGGCAAGAGTAGAGGCAAGAGTAGAAATGTTACTAGAGGCAAGAGTAGAGGCAAGAGTAGAAATGTTACTAGAGGCAAGAGTAGAAATGTTACTAGAGGCAAGAGTAGAGGCAAGAGTAGAAATGTTACTAGAGGCAAGAGTAGAGGCAAGAGTAGAAATGTTACTAGAGGCAAGAGTAGAAATGTTACTAGAGGCAAGAGTAGAGGCAAGAGTAGAAATGTTACTAGAGGCAAGAGTAGAAATGTTACTAGAGGCAAGAGTAGAGGCGAGTAGAAATGTTACTAGAGGCAAGAGTAGAGGCAAGAGTAGAAATGTTACTACTAGAGGCAAGAGTAGAGGCAAGAGTAGAAATGTTACTAGAGGCAAGAGTAGAGGCAAGAGTAGAAATGTTACTAGAGGCAAGAGTAGAGGCAAGAGTAGAAATGTTACTAGAGGCAAGAGTAGAGGCAAGAGTAGAAATGTTACTAGAGGCAAGAGTAGAAATGTTACTAGAGGCAAGAGTAGAGGCAAGAGTAGAAATGTTACTAGAGGCAAGAGTAGAGGCAAGAGTAGAAATGTTACTAGAGGCAAGAGTAGAAATGTTACTAGAGGCAAGAGTAGAGGCAAGAGTAGAAATGTTACTAGAGGCAAGAGTAGAAATGTTACTAGAGGCAAGAGTAGAAATGTTACTAGAGGCAAGAGTAGAGGCAAGAGTAGAAATGTTACTAGAGGCAAGAGTAGAAATGTTACTAGAGGCAAGAGTAGAGGCAAGAGTAGAAATGTTAACCAGACTCGGACACGGGAGACTCTTTCCAATAACGCTAAACGAATGTCTCCTCGGAGAAAACCCCGCCGTATCAACAAGTACTCGTGCTCTTAAAATCCGTTTATATGGAGCGTCCCCTAGACAAGTCCCTGTAAGTCGTTACCATAGAAACGATGACATGCTGGAGTAGTAGAAGTGCATTAATATAAAGTGCTGTCAGCAGTGTCAAAGCTGCTGTTACCGGAACTTAATCAACCCCTTTGAAGTCAACATCAGTGTGGGATAAAAATCAGAATCTCTCATTATAAGCAAGTGTGTAGAGATTAACCCGGGACGGTCCTCCCTCCACCCGGATAAAAATAAACCCAGTTCTGACGTTTCAGCCACCTCAGCCCATGTCAGAATATTGGACGGACAGTTTGTCAAGTTCGAGCGCTGAAACCCCGCCAGGATGATTAATGCGTGTTGATTGGGCTGGCAGGGAGGCGTCTGAGGGAGGCCACGGTGCTTATGAAGCCTGCATGCCTGTAGCTGGTAAAAAGAAACTACAAAAACAACTATCATAACAGTCTAACCACTATAAGCTCCTTTCAGAATGAATGTGCTAAATACGTTCCAATCAGCACACGCTCCATGACTGCGGACTCGTTCTTTCTCTTGGTTGAAGGTGATTCAGAGAGAATTTCTTTCTGCTGTGTAAATGCATGTAATAAAACGTGGAGAAATTCCGCTGGCAGTCATTACAACAAGTTCATAAACACACAAATTCATAAATGCGCATTTCATGATCCACATAAAAGGCTCCTCCAGCACACAGTGAGACCAAATTCAAAAAGACTTCATATTTATTGTATATGCTCTGTGTGTATATATGTTAATGTAACTGGATGGAGGTGTAGACTTTACAACCCACATTATACCAGATACTTACATAGCAATGACATCATTAATATACTGACATGCTATTTGGCACGTACGTGGACGTTTGGCACGTGCTTTTCTGGCTGACACCGGACAGTTAGACGGATTATAAATCATTACAGTATACAGGTGTAGGAGAGTAAATATAAGCAGTACTGAGTGTGTTTAAGGGATGTTCGGTATGAATAGAGGGTGAATTTGACTGCTGGGATGAGCTCAGGACAGGCTTTATGATTACAGCAGCAGTTCAGAGAGTGCGTGAGTGAGCGAGGAAGGAAGGAAGGAAGGAACAGAAAGAAGGCAGAAAGGAAAGGAAGGCTGGAAAAGTAAGAAGGTAGAACGGAGGGAAGTAATGAGGGAGGGAAAAAGGGAAGAAAGTAAGGAAGTAGGGAAAAGAGAAGGAAGGAAGTAGGGAAGGAAGGAAGGATGGAAGTAATTAAAGGAAAATAAAGAGGGGGGGAGAAGCAAAAGAAGGCAGGAAGCAGTAAAGAATAGAGGAGGGAAGGAAGGCTGGAAGGGAGGGAGAAAGGAAGGAAGGTAAAGAAGGAGGGAAGACGCAAAAGAAGAAAGGCACCAGGAAAGGGTGGAGGAGGGAAGGAAAGAAGGATGGAAGGAAGGGGAAAAGAGGAAAGAAAGGCAAAAAGGAAGGAATTGGATGATTTGATGAAAGAAAGAAAGAAAGTAGGGATGCACCGAATGTTTGGCAACCGAAATTATAAAGCATTTTTGGTGTTCGGCCGAATAAGTGAAAAGGCCGAATAAATTTGACCGAACAATGACGTGTTTGATGACGCGACCAAATAGCCTAGCAACCAGCGCGAATGTCACGACCTCGATGAGGGGGCGCGCGCGTGCACGAGCTACGTGCTCTTCGGATGTTTACTGTGGACACGTGCGTTTGTTTTGTTTCTGTTCCGGAGTATTTGGTCACGCCGCGAGACGTAAGGGAGTGGAGTACGGAAGCAGGTGAAGACGCATTTATTTAAGGGCAGGCAGACAAATCCAAATCGTAATCCAAAAAACGGAGTCAAGACAGGCAAAGGGAATCAAAGGCGTGGTCACAGAAAACAGGGTCACAACACAAAACAAGAAACATGAACGAGTGCTATGGACTGGGAGTGGAAACACTAATCTATAGTTTAAACTAACTAAATCCATCAAGGAACATAACATTAACAACGTATCTAACTACCCTATATCTACTCTAATACTCCGCGAGGTGTACAGGGACGCGAGCGGTATATATCCCCAATATAATCAGACGTATAGAACCCAATAGAACCATTTCCTGCAGTCTTGTCAATGCACTTTTTATTTGTAGGCTACAGAGTGTTCCATTCTTTCAGCAGTCAGTTATAGGCCTAACATCGGCTATTCAAGGGAGGCTCAAAGATGACCACATCAAAATATTTTTATTTTATTCATTTATTAATTTAAAGTTATATTGTGCCTTGTTGGTAGCCGATGCCTGCTGGAATGAAAAAAAATGTTCAGTGTTAAATAGATATTTTTGTAATTGCTTTTTTTCCTTTGAAAAGCAAGACAAAATAGTAAAAAGCACATTTTGACTATTTAATTTATGCAATGGCGAAAAAAAAAAGGCAAAATAAATGCAAAAAAAAAAACGCGAAGAAACGTGTTCTGTATTCGGCCTTCGGCTTCAAAGCCATTCGGTTTTGGCTTCGGCCAAGAATTTTCATTTCGGTGCATCCCTAAAAGAAAGAAAGAAAACATGTTGAATATTGGTTCTTCTTCAACAGCTTTGTGGAACGTGTGCTAACATAATGTAGATAATGAAGGAGAATTTCCCCCCCAGTCACACACAGTGTCTTTTTCAAATAAAAGCACGGCCGTCGTGACTTTTACCCAGCAGACGAAAACCTAATAAAAGAGATGTTTGATTCCGGGCTCCACTTGATCTTCTGCTGCTGTTTGATTTGCTGTGTGAGCGGACTTAATGAAAGCCAGGCTCCTCTGACTCGGACATTCTTCGGTGGGGGGGCTGCTGGGAGGTTATCAGTAGGGGAGTGACAGAAGCAACGCAACCCCTAAACATTTATGCTTTTCATTAGCGCAGCACAAAGTGCCACAAATCATGAACACAGCTGGCTGGCCTTTTAAACCTCCAGGAATCTGGCACAACAACAGAGGCCTCTGAACAGCAACAAAGCCACAAGAATGTAGCCAGTGAAAGCCCGCCATGTGCGCTGTATGCTTACTGTGCTGCTCAGGACTAGCCCCTTTTCCACCTGCCCTTCACACTTTTCCACATCACCGACAACACAGAGCAATACTTTCTCTAAACATACATCACAAAAAAGCTTTTTCTCCATTACCAGTAGAGCAGGCTATCGTCTCTTTTTAAACCTGATTTCACGATTTCATGCGCGCCACGGAGAGTACGAGCTCATACGTAGTCTGTCTTCAGAACAACAGAAGCCTCATTTGACATGCCTTTAATTAGAAAACAATTCCGAAAGCGCACGGTTCGACTTCACATTTCCACTTGTCCATTACCTGAAGAATCTGAGCTGCTTACAGGCTTCCCAGGCGGGGTAGAGATCAGAAACAAACAGCTCCATGTAGCAATAACTGTGCAATAAACTTGATTTTATGCAGGTTTATATGAACAGTAAGCAGACGATGTCATTTTAACAAAAGAAGTATGTATAATAATTGCTGATCTGGTGAAATGTTCTGTAAAGTAAAGAAATGTTTATGGAAGGAGTCTCCAGTGTCGGCACTTTGTAAGAGAGTCATTAAGTCATCAGGATAGAAGTGGTTACGATTTCATGTTTCTTGGTGTGTGTGTTTTTTTTTGTCTTACTAACTTCAGGAGAGACAGAGAGAGAGAGAGAGAGAGAGAAACGAGGACAGGAAACGACTGTTAATGAGGAAAGAAAACAGGAAATAGCTCATTTCATGGGCATTCCACAACATTAAAAGTAACTATAAAGGGATAAAAAGTACAATGTACATAAAGCAGGCAACCATGATGTCTCTGATAATATTCCTATAGCAGCATGCCCATAAGAGCTTTACTCTTAACTTAATTTGCATAATCTGGAGTCCCATTTATCATTATTTATTGAGAATGATTTATTGATATACTTTTACTTCCTCTGTATTGTTATTAACGTTGATTTTCTTGTTCGTCTCAAACGTCCATTTTCGGTCGAGCCATGACGCAAGCCAAATTTCCCATATAGACAATAAGAGAACTAAACTGAACACACACACACACACACACACACACACACACACACACACACACACACACACACACACACACACACACACACACACACACACACACACACACACACACACACACACACACACACACACACACACACACACACACACACACACACACACAGAGATCTCTGCCAGGACATTAGCGCATCACTCTTGGTATCAGGAAGCAATCTGAAGTGTAATCACTGCATTTGTCTCTCATGTGATTGTCACTAATTCTTTGTGTCCAGTGTGAAAAAGGAAGAAAATCCTGGCTTGGGGTCTCGCACTTCTTCTCACAAGCTGCCCAAATGATCAGTAATTAAGAGCTTCACACTCACGCCTCTGCACTCCCGCTGACATGGCTAACAAGCCCTCTCACGTGTCCACGCTCCTCTACCTCTAACACACACACCACCAAACAGCTGTCAGTATCTACTGCTGTGAAGAACTTCTTTAACACTCTTAAAGAAGCTCAGGTCCAGACGTTATATCCCTGTGAACTTCACTTACAGTTTCTGTAATATTTTGCTGGTTTCTGCAGGAAAATATCATCCAATATATTTTGAGCATTTTGTGTTGGGAAGATGAGTCTGAGAACTCCCAACAGCGTGTACGCCTGTGCTCATGCCCTCTTGCGATTACCTCTTGGTAACCAGCTGCTGGTAAGCATGAGGTAATCACGAGTGGGGTAACTCATTAGGTGGGATTGGGGTATGCAGTGATGTCAAACCAACATGGCCGCTCGCACCGTAAACAGTGTAAAGTACCCCTTCTCCTCTGTTAAATTAGTTTATAGCGAGTTTGGCTTTTCTGTTTTGAGAAGGTAACCACCAACGTTAGCTGCTAGCTTGTTGCTAACGCTACACGCTATTGTCCGCTGTCTAGCTTGTCGCTAAGCTGCTCATTATTGTCCGCTGTTCAAGTCAAGTGGGATTTTTTATTGTCCTTCCTCTATATAGTGTGTATATATTGGAACAAAATGCAGTTTCTCCCTCAGACTGTTGTTGCTGGGCTGCGAGTTTAGTCCGCAATGTTGCGTGAATGTTTTAAGTTCACACTAATAAAACAGAACCAGTAGCCACTCATTTATATTTATGGCATTTGGCAGACGCTCTTATCCAGACCGACTTACAGTTATCTCATTTATACAACTGAACAGTTGAGAGGGTTAAGGCCTTGCTTAAGGAGGAGGCGGCCATGTTGTCCAGGGAAATTACATCATTAAAACATGCAAATTACCCACTTAAAATACAACGCAGCAACTATCCTGAGTTTATGAGTGAAATTCCGAGTAGAGGTGAAATGGGGGGGTGCATTTTCTTTGGCTTTTCCTTATTAGAGGTCGGAGTTAAACGTTTTAATCAAAAGCAGCAAAAAGTTGGTAAAAAGCCTATTTCTTTATATATATAAAGACTTGGCATGAATCGACACCGGATGCGTTCTGCATCTGCTTCCAACACAACAGCGCGCTTCATTTTTACTGAGAAAGCGAACGACAAAACGTACATCCGTGTCGGTGAAACGTTGACAGGTGAAATCGGGCTAACTGTACCTGTACAACACAGCTGAATAAAACATGCCATGCGACAGAGGCACTGCAGAATAAGTGAATACCCAGCTGACAAACAAAAGGTCCCCAGGACGTCCCCTAAATGGCCTCTACGAACGTCCATGTGTAGGGTCCTCTTGACGTCCTACGGATGTTCGAAGGGACGTTCACAGGACGTCCAGCGGCCATTCGGGACTCTTCGGGGACTTTCGCTGAAATGAACACATTCGGTGATGTTATGATTTGATATCCTCTGACGTCCTCGGAACGTCCGCCGGCGGACGTTATAAACCGGAACAAATGCGGACCTAAGTGGACGTTCGCAACGTCCGTGGGACGTCCCCTGTTTGCTGGGTGACTACGGGTTGCACAATCGCAACATCTTTGTCGATGTTTATTTAAAAGTGACTCGTACCAGCAGTACAAGTGCCACTTCCATTAAGCTCCTATGTATTAATAAGCGTAGCCCTATATACCAGCCATGCGTGTAAACCGGATTCACTGCAGCCACAGGCCCTGAAAATAAAGCATCACATTTTCTCCTGTGAGTCATGCACAGTGTGAATTTCAGCAGCACCAATTTCTGGAAGCTTTTATATTTGATTTGGTATTGAGGACGTTTTTCCAGACAATCAATTCTGAAAGCACATTTCTTAAAACAAACAACCAAAATATATATATTATATATACATATATATATTAAATCCCAAATGCTGAAAGATTGTTCAATTGGTCTTTCAGGGGAAAGGTTTATGTAGAAGGCTACAAACAGAGCTTTTCCCTATTATTAGATGTTTAACTATCCAAAGAACCCTTAGTATATATGGCTTTCAAATCACATCCTCACATCTCGGTGAGGTCATGCCTTACATGGCCGATGTTTGACCACTGAAACAATGTCACATTGTTTCAGTGGTGAAGGCATGACCTCACTGAGATATGAGGATGTGATTGGATGTGAACAGTTCATCCAGATTTTCAAAAATAGTCGCTATACCACACGGAAAAACATAAACATTGGACATCAGTGCATTGTGGTCGTACCTATGATGATGCTAATCTGTAAAATTACCACCATCATCCGGCGATCAGGTACACCGTGCAATACAGTATATATTGTTAGAAGTATAGAAGTGGACCTCTTACATGATGTTAACACACAGGTTTAAATGAGTTTCGTCTCAGGTTACTGTCTGTGTGAAGTTTTATAATTCTTCCCATGTCGATGAACGTACAGGTAACGTCCAAGTCCAACGTGCACAATGCTTCACTGTTACGTTTGCACTCTGGAATGCGACTGCCCCGAGACCGCAGCGGTGCAAACAAAATCCTGGCTCTCAATTTAAACATGGAGAAATAAGCAATAAAAATGTTAGTCTAAAGCGAGCTGTTTTTGTTGATGTGTACCTTCTGCTCGAGGTGGTGGAAAGACAAATATGCTACATTTCACTCTGATGCATCATGAACCTCCAATCATAAAACCACATGCTGTGCTTGTTCTTCTCTGAAATTCCTGGAGATGTGCGTCCTTATGTTTCTCAGTCACACGGAAGCAAAAAAAATCATCACATTCCTTGGGGAAAAGGTCTATCCTCGGCTCCTACTTTATCATCTGCTCTTCGGAGGATTCCGAGCCAGAGAATACAGAGCCAGCTCGGTACAATTCATTAACCATGCCCCAGTGTACGCTCTCCTGTGGCTAATTTGCTAGTCCAGACCGAAAGCTTTTTTATGCCTTTAGTGGATACAACACCGCATTTTAAATATGCTTGATGAGCAATTCAGAGTAAATGGGGGCAAAGAGTATTACACAAAAGAAACATATTTCGACAATTACATTTTTCAGTGTTTCAGAGAAAATTTCACAATGAAAAACACTATTTTTTTTTTTTTTGTAATTTTCCATTTTACTTTGTCTTTGGTAGACTGTATAATATATAATACATACTGCAACTTTTTTCTATTTGAATAACTAGTTGAAAAACCTTTAGGAATGTACAACCTTGCACTGAACGGTATATAAAGTGCCCTCCACTAATATTGGCACCCTCGGTAAATATGAGCAAAGAAGGCTGTAAAAAACTGTCTTTATTATTTAACCTTTTGTCCAAAAATTGTTGGCACCCTTTTAGTCAATACTTTGTGTTACCCCACTTAGCCAAGATAACAGCTCTGAGTCTTCTCCTATAATGCCTGATGAGGTTGGAGAATACATGGCGAGGGATCTGAGACCGTTCCTCCATACAGAATCTCTCCAGATCCTTCACATTTCGAGGTCCACGCTGGTGGACTCTCCTCTTCAGTTCACCCCACAGGTTTTCTATGTGTTTCAGGTCAGGGGACTGGGATGGTCATGGCAGGACCTTGATTTTGTGGTCAGTAATCCATTTTTGTGTTGATTTTGATGTATGTTTTGGATCATCGTCCTGCTGGAAGATCCAACAACGACACATTTTAAGCTTTCTGGCAGAGGCAGTCAGGTTTTCATTTAATATCTGTTGATATTATTATGATGTCATGTATCCTAACAAAATGTCCAGGTCCTCTGGCAGAAAAACAGCCCCAAAACATTAAAGAACCACCACCATATTTAACCGTGGACATGAGGTACTTTTCCATATGGCTACCTCTCTGTGTGCACCAAAACCACCTCTGGTGTTTATTACCAAAAAGCTCTATTTTGGTTTCATCTGACCATAGAACCTGATCCCATTTGAAGTTCCAGTAGTGTCTGGCAAACTGAAGACACTCGAGTTTGTATTTGGATGAGAGTAGAGGCTTTTTTCTTGAAACCCTTCCAAACAACTTGTGGTGATGTAGATGACTTCGGATTGTAGTTTTGGAGACTTTCTGACCCCAAGACGCAACTAAATTCTGCAATTCTCCAGCGGTGATCCTTGGAGATTTGATTCATAACATGTCCAGTTGACTGGAACTTCTTAATTATTGCCCTGATTGTGGAAATGGGCATTTTCAATGCTTGTGCTATTTTCTTATAGGAATAGAGGGATGACTGACTATATTCCTTGGTCTTACCTATTGTTATGAATGACTAATTTGGCCTATGTGTTGCCTCATATTTATACCCCTGTGAAACAGGAAGTCATGGTTGAACAATTTCCTGTTCCTAGTCACTCAGGTGTACTAATACAGAAAAAAAAAGTAAAATATCAATGGGAATATGCTTCAAATGTATTTTTCTCATATGAATTCATAGAGGTGTCAATAATTGTATATAATATTATATATATATATATATATATATATATATATATATATATATATATATATATATATATAGACCTTAAACTTAATTTAATGTGCATGCAAATTTAGTCACTGATCACCACTATTTCCCAACGACCAATCACTGATCACTATTTTTTTCCTCAGTGACCAATTACTGCCCACTATTGTTTGTCCCACCCATGTACTTTGCTCTTTGCTTTAAATTCCCTTCTTGGTGATATTTATAAGTTCTAAGTAATTAAGTTATTCTGTTAATAACTGTTTCCTTTATGTCTATTTCACCAATAATCTCTACCATTATTTCAATTTACAATATTGAGAGAAATTCTAGCATTTTGTGAATATGTACTGTAAATAACTAATTTGTAAAGATTTGTAAAAAAAATTAAAAAATAAAAATGATGTGATATAAACATCACATAAGTAAACATTTTATAATCTTTTATATTCTGATACAACTCTATTCCATTCTATTCTATTTGTCCTTCTTCATGCAACAGATTTTTGATATGCAAATGAGCATGAAAATTCCTGCGAAAAACAAAACAAAACATGCAAATAAGTCTACATCATCATCTGACCACTTCTGTCCACTTTCTGTGTGTGCAATAACTTCTTTTCCCTTAAAAAAAAAACAACAAAAAACAACAACACTGGGTATGCCTGGCTAGCCCTCGCAGTTGAAAGGTATAAGGCCAGTACCTTCAGTTGGCAAAAGGCATGGTTCCCTAGATATTCCCCTCATTTTCACAGCAGACATATCACACAGGTGTCATGGGTGTGCACACTTCATGACTCCCCTTTCAATCCACACCTGCTACTGTCTCAACACCATGCTTCATTTCTATCAGGCAGCCTAACACCCAGCTGTACAACCGCGTCGATACGAGGTGACAGCCGAAGACAGCTCAATAAAACATGGCAGGAGACAGTGGAGAAGAAGACAATCATAGCATCTTTGGGGTTTATGATTTTACAATAAAGTTATCAACATATAAAAGTTTTACCAACGATTGTGAGATTTCAAAAACTTTTTGATGGAGTTTACTCTTCATTGAAGTCCACAAGTATTTAATAAATAGAGACTGCATGTAATTAATTAGCATAAAGCATTAGTGGCAGCTTAGTGGTTAGCATGTTTGCCTCGCACCTCCCGGGTTGTGTGTGAGTGTGTGTGCACGATTGTGCCCTGTGATGGGTTGGCACCCCGTCCAGGGTGCTCCCCGCCTTGTGCCTCGAGTTCCCCGGGATAGGCTCCACTCTCCCCCCATGACCCTGTGTAGACTAAACGGTATGGAAAATGGATGGATGGACATTATGAACACTACTGAGTTTGCCTAAGACCTTAAGATCACCATGAATCTCATCACCATGTAGTATCTAATAATAATAATAATAATAATAATAATAATAATAAATGGCTTGGACAAGCACCTTTTGGTTTTCAGATCAAGAATATTATTGCTATCAGATAAAACTTTTTTTTTTTTTTGCTGTTCCTGTTAGGCCCATTATGCTGTGGAAAATGCCTGCATATTGTCATTTCTGTTTTAAAAAGGGGCCAAAGGTGTTCCGACAATGCGCTCTCTCTCTCTCTCTCTCCCTCTCTCGCTCTCACATACATAGAATAAAGATGAATGCTGTTTGTACATCATTGGTGGTATTAGGTATTAGTGCTCTGTCCTTATCAGAGGGCATTACTGTTCATAACCCCTTTTTAATTCATTCATTCCATTAAAAAAAAAAGGTTGTTTGGGAAATGAATGAAATTTCATGAAGTCTAGAGGAAAACAGTAAGTAATAAAAGTACACGGTGAAGTAGTTTTCAAGTTGAATTGGTCAGCTATTTGTGGTTTGTGACTTGAATACATACTGAATGCTTTAATAAGATGAGATTGGTATGGACCGTTGTGCCAGTAGACCGTGGGGGGGGGACCCTGCTGGGGCATGCAATCCATTCACACGAGGGGGGTGGAGAGAGAGAGAGAGAGCGAGAGAGAGAGCGCGAGAGAGAGAGAGAGAGAGGAGGGGAGAGAGAGGGAGAGAGAAAGGGAAATGCTCTCCTAAATGTAAACAGCCAGCTCTTTTCATCACTTCAGTAATGTTCAGCATGACTACACAGTGAGCCATGGACAAAACTGACCATACTAATATAATCGATATTTATCCATTTTATCACCAATAATAAAAAAAAAGGTCAAGCTGTCTGAATAGTAGTGTTAAAGATATTGTTGACTTAACGGTCCAGTGGTTATTTAACAAGTACACACTGCAGCATGTAGGTTAGAATTATAGGGAATAACAACAACAACAACAACAATAATAATAATCTTCAATCTGTCATGTTCAGATCTGTTTCTTCATTACAATATCATGTAGGGCTGTTCATTATTACAATATAATAACCATATTGTTATAAATTATGTTACAATCCATTTTTCTGGAAATGGCTGCTTCTGGAACAGGCTCACTGGTCTTTACTGATGATGTAACTCATGACGGTAACAGCAGAATTAATTCATTTTGTCTGCTAATTTACAGAGAAATGCATCCAATCGAATCGGGAGGAACTTTATCATGCATCAAGAGAATGACTCAGGGGGGGAAAAAGTGGAAGGTTTTAGATTGGCCAAATCAACCAGCAGACCTTAACCCAATTGGGAGACCCAAAACCCAAAAGGGCGATCCCCGTAGCCAAGAAAAACCCCCAAAAACCCCCAAACCAAAAAACAACAACCAACCATTCCAATACTTTCAGAAGAGACTGTATGTTATAATAGCTATAAACACTAATTTATTCCCTCTCTTGCAGATAATACCACTTACTGTTATAAAGTGCTGACACTGAAGACGCCTTATGTTAAATAAACGGTTACAACTCAACCCTCTTCACCATTCTTTGACAGAGGATGTAGGGAGGGATAAAATCTCAGACAAGTCTATTTCTGGCATCTATTATCTGGGTGTGTTCCAAGATATAAGATGCCAGTGGCGCATACAGGGTCTAAAGCATGTGCATGCGTCTGTGTTTGTTATCAGTGAGATGGAGAGAGAGACAGAGAGAGAGAGAGAGAGAGAGAGAGAGAGAGAGAGAGAACATGAAAGAGAACTGTAAGGTTAAGCCATACTGAGGAAATGCTGTTGGGAATGCAGTCACCATGACTAACTACAGAGGAGGGGATTTGACCTGAGCTAATTAAACCACACTCAACCATAAAAAAGAATCTCTCCTAAATAACTACATTTACACAGAGATCAAAGTGGTCACTGCCCATGTTCTAGCCTGCTCAGTGTTTCACACCCTTCCCCTCGTGAACACTTAATGAACGCAAGCCCACGATCCATGCGCTGGTGATGAAGGGCTGGGCAGGGTACAAATCCTCCAGGGACAGGCTCTGGGCCACATCATAAATATCTGAACTGAAGCATTTCGTACATCTGCTACACGACATCGTACAGGAGATAAGACTGGGGAAGTGAACGGTGTGTGCAGATTTCGTCTACACACAAAGCTGGGAAATCTGTTCACTGAAGATTGGGAAAACAGTTCATCCATCTCAAAGCTCGACATGTTGTGCATTCCGACTAGCTTTTCTTCTCACCACACTTGTAAAGAGTGATTATTTGAGCTACTATAGCCTTCTTGTGAGCTCAAACCAGCCTGGACATTCTATTCTGACCTCTCCCATCAACAAGGCATGTAAGCCCACTGAACTACCACTAACTCAATGATAGTGCGTGAAAATCCCAGACAATCAGCAGTTTTGGAAATACTCAACCCGGCACAACTGGCACCACCGATCATGCCACAGTTAAAGTCACGGAGATCTTAAGCTTGATTTGACCATTAACTAAAGCTCTTGACTTGTATCTGCATGACGATGTGCACTGTGCTGCTGCCACGTGATCGGTTGATTGGGTAATCCCATAACAGGATAATACGGACAACGCCACTGGTCTAACAGAGTTATTGAACCAAGGTACAGGGAAAAATGCTTTTCTAACGTCTTTCAAGATAACCGCTGAGGTCTAGTTCTAATAACTGCTTGTCCTATGTCTTTTAACAGGCCATGTGTTCAGCATCGACTCTTTACAACTTATTCAATCTATTAAGAGCAGAGTATTGATCTCGTTGCTGTTTTGTTGCACTCTAGATGAATTGTAGCAACTTCGGGACGTTGAACTTGTCAGAACAATGTGCATGCAAGCGGGAGAGAGCCGACAGCAGGAGAAAAGGTCAACGTTAAGTAAAGCAAAAGGCTGACACGGTGTTTTATTACTTTTAATATAAAGGGATCATTTTAAAGTCATGTAGTTAGACTAAAATTTTTCAAATCTCTTTTTCCTGTACCATGAAACTGATGGAACAGGAAGCACATAGTGAACATAGATGAAACTAGGGAGTTTTTATTAAAAATGTCTCTAAATTTAAACAAAACGATCTTTTAATTAAACATAATTTCATAAAGAAAAATTTCACTTGTCCCCAAGGGGCAATTGGTATCATAAAATGTTTCTATACATGACCCACCCCTACATGGTACTGCCATGGTTCAGGGTATCTGCATTATTAGCAGAAATCGGGGGGGGGGGGGGGGGGGGGGGGGGGGGCGCGGGTTTGCACTTCATATTTTATTATAATATAAAAGGTATTGTAAAACTGGTTCTGAAGCAAAGCCAAAATTTCTCCATCCAGGATGGATGTAGTGTGTGTGGTGGCATTTAGAAGGAAGCTTTGAATTCTCCCGTTCGATTTAAGCGAACAGTACGGTAAGAGAAACGGATGGCCTTCACTCTGAGGCCGTAGCGGCTGATAAATCCTACAAAAGGCCAGGCTCTGTGGGAACGCTCTGATCGGGCGTTTGCATTCAGACGTAAGGATTCTTTCTGCAAAGTTGGGTTGTGCTCAGCTCCTGAAACTTGGCAAGACTCAACCTACTGGTATAATACATTAACCAAAAGATATTTAGAGCTCAATTGACAGGGTCCTCCAAAATTATTGGCACCCTTCATTTTAAAAAAAAAAAAAAAAAAAAAAGGAACAATTTCTATACATAAGACGTGACGTGCTCACAGTGCTAGGGTCTCTTGCGCAAACCTTTCTGGGGTTAGTGTCTGTGTGGAGTTTCGCATGTTCTCCATGTGTCCACGTGAGATTCTGGGGTTAGTGGTGGTTCACTGATTAAGGCATTGGACTACTAGTTAGAAATTCAAATCCAAGAACCACCAAGCTGCCACTACTGACGTCTCAACTGTATGTCGCTTTGGATAAAAGCTATAAAAGGCAAATAAATGAACAATGTTGTGGAAAAGGATGTTCAGTAGGAGCGGATGTGAATAAGAGTCCTGGGATGAGCATGGGACAAATCAAACAGAGGCAAGATTATCCCCTCATGCATGGGGGAGACGTGGACTGTGCTTTTGGGAAATGCAAACACACATGGAATACCCTAAGACCGGCACCGTGGAAGTGGAAAAGGGTGATGCATATGTTCTAGTTACCAAAGCCATGGTAATCCTGCCAGGACTTGTGAATTCTCCCGGTTTCAGCAACACTGTGACAGGCTCGATGTTGTTTTGATTCAGTACAACTCCCTGGAGTAAAGACGAATTGTTCAGGCATGCCGTTAAGCTGTCAGGTGTCTCTGCAGCTTCTATCTATGTGTTTGTAACAGAGATAGAGCTAGGTGACTTTCGCCTTTTACCTATTCTCTCTGAACAAAAAAAAAAAAAAAAGCCTGGAAGAGCTTCTCTGCAGACTGATGATTCCTAGACCTCCATTTCAAGGTTAAATCAAGTACACATAACCCACTCCACTCCACACCGCACCATGATGGGAGAAGATATTCTCTCAAGAAGCATCCATCAGCATCCACACAGCCACACGAGAGCTTCAAAACTTCATGGATCACAACCCAGGAGCGAAAAACACCACATCCACCCCCCCCACACACACAAACCTGTAATTGATCATTTTGAGCTTCCCTGCTGGTGCATTGTAATTCATTCCTCATTCTACAGTCAGTGGCTCAGTAAAGCGCTTCCACTAATGAGCGTTGAGAAAGCCAGCCAGGAGAAACAACTCTGTGGGTATTAGTGGGCTGCTGCATGTTGTGTTACACACAAACTAACAAGCCGCGAAAAGTCAAAAGGTTATGGCTCTTCTATGCTAATTGGCACACACCCCACGCTTCTTCCACCTGAAGGAACAGAAGACGTGCTGTGTGATGACCAGACTGTTCAAAAGACTGATTTTACTCGCAATATGCTGAAATTATTGTGCTGTCCAAACACTCTGGGTGAATATTTATGTAGAAATGCCAGCACTTTCAGCATGGTCTGTGCCTTCTGACAGTTCCTCAACCTCACCTACATCACTCCAGTAACTCCATAATTGGTGGATCATTTCGAACAGGGTCTCCTTCCCAAAGTAAAAACAAACTAATAGCATAATTTAAAGCACCGTGACCCTGACCAGGCAGGTACCAAGGTTGTAAACACGTCGCACAGTGCTGCATTTAATCTTTCTCTGCCCCATGAGCTTCATATCTGACCGCTCGCTTGTCCCGCAGGCTTGGGGCGATTGACCATGGTGTCAGATTCAGATTCGCTGATAGATTCAGTAGAATCAAATTCTTTCCTCACATGCCTATCACGTCCTCATGAGAATAATAATAATAATAATAATAAAAAAAACCTCCCGCTTGCACAAATCTTGTGTCGCGTCCTGCGGGATCCGAGTCTCTTTGCGCACCTCTAATCTGAACCAGATGCCCCGTGTCAAGCTTTACAGAAATAAATAAATAATAACGCACCTCCTGTTCATATCTGGATTTTTATCTATTTAGAACACATTAGGTTTCCAAAGAATGTACTTCATTCAGTTTCATCCCTAATCATTCGAAATGGATCCTACGCGGGGGGACACAACTCATGAATACCTTTAACTTCATGAAAGCTTTTCTGTTCGTTCCTCAGTACCAGAAAAAGTGTCAAAATTCTTCCTTTTTATCATCACACGTAAATTACACGCAGGAGATCAAAGACGAGGTTCAAAACACTGGAGAATTTACAGAACATACACTTAATACTCTTTACCAAATGCATCTTGCAGAGAACATTTGTGTCGTGTTGGGTAATTAAATCGAATCTATTCGGGACTTAATGAAGTCATTTCTGCAAACGAGTAACATCATTTAATTCACGCAAATGTCAAAACTGATCACACACAAGCCTGGCACACATTCTACTAACAGCAGGCAACTAATTCACTAAATGTTCCGAGTGTCATTTCCTGTGTTGATTGCTTCAGTGTTTCCTACACACGACTGAGAACTGGGCGCAACAGTAAGCGGTACGGTAGTTGATCCAGTATACCGTAAAGTAATTCTCTGGAAAACAAGGATTCGTTCTTTTTTTTCCACACTCGTACAGGAAAAAACAAATACGGTGAGGTGAAAGAAGTATTCAGACTTTTGTTTTTGTTATTTAATATTCTAAATCTAGGCTTAAAATGTATTTGTTTACTCAAGCTTACCATGAGTAGACTTTCTTTTACACAAAGCACAGTCTTACCTAACAATCCCCCCCCCCTCTCTCCTTCTCTCCTTCTGCCGAGCCGGACGTGATTTTATGGAGAGTCTAGTGATCCTGATCCTTTCTGCTCTCCGGACCTGCCTGATCCGTTCGGATGTCCTACCTCTGGATGGGAGCTCTCATCAACTCCAACTCCACATGGACATTCTCACTGTGGTTGCTGCGATGGCCTTGGGACTGCGATTACCACCTGCACTCGGGTCTCCTTTAGTGAACAGTGGACTAGTTCAACAAACAGACTTCATATAAAACCATAATGAACTTTCCTTTACTTTCACACTATCCGTTGTTACCCAGATGAGGACGGGTTCCCTTCGGAGCCTGGTTCCTCTCAAGGTTTCTTCCTCTAAACATCTTTTCTTCGCCACCGTCGCCAACGGCTCACTCCATACAGATAAATTCACACACTTAAAATCTGTATCCTGTGTTTATAGGTTTCTGTAAAGCTCCTTTGAGACAATGTCCATTGTTAGAAGCGCTATACAAATCAAACTGAACTGGAATGAATTGAAGAATATACTTCCAGTGCATACAACCACGCAAACTGAATAAACATGCGGTGTAGGAACAGAGAGGATTGCGATGCAGTTCGTTGCTTGATGTTCTCTGTGTATCTGTTCTTCCTGCTGCTTTCAGGTCGTCCTGCAACTCTTTTCGAGTGACTGCTGCCTTCTCTCTTACCTTTCTTATCATTAGTCTGAGAGTGTGTTGTGAAATCTTGCATGGTGCACCTGACCGGAGACGCTAAGTTGTGGTTCCATATTTCCAACTTTCCACCGTATTAAGGAAATATTTGTATAGACGGGGATGTTTAAGGTCTTTGCGAGGACTCTGTAGCTTCTTGCATTCGAGTGTTGTTTAATAATGTGCTCCCGGAGAAGTTCAGAAAGCTCCTTCACCATGATTGCTACTTGTTGTACAAAGTCTTCCCAAACGATGGCAACGTCTTTTATAATGACACCGGGAGCACGAGAACTTTTGTTGTTGCTGTTGCAGCATTTACATCTAGAACACACTATGACGTCTGAATACTTTTTTCCCTATCAGTTTATTTCCCCTCACTGTATATTACAAATAACAGACAGAACGTGATGTGAAGAACCATGAAAGAAAACAGAGAAAGATTTCATCCGCAGCTCAAAATCATACTTGCTGTACCTATTTCAACAACATCTCACTCGATTGGAGGTGTATTTACGGGGAAAGCCGATGACTAGTCTGTGATCTACGGCGGCACTGAAACAAATGCGAATGCATTTCTTAGCAAGGATGCTCCTTGTCATTCGGAAATAGAAATGAAGCAGCATTAGACACTCTCATTATGTTGTAATTGGCTCATGAGCTGGTGTTCTGTAATTAAAACAAAACAAAACAACACAAGTTTGGATAAACTGCGTTGTTATGTTGAAAAACCTCTGATCTACCGCAGCATGTGTGGCGGCGATGTTTATTTTTTATAGCCACTAATGATAAAGCAGTGCTCCGTTTTATAGTCAGTCTAACTTTTAATGTCTAAGGTTAAAAGGTTTGTTGTTTACATCATTAATTTTTTTTTTACTGCCATTAATAAATATGGCTGATGCTCCATCTAATTTGATTTCTTACCGAGCAAAGCCTATTTTTGGGGGGCAGCCCCTTCAGCTATTTGAGCAGAACTGCCCCATGAGCTGCGCAGGTTGCGGCTGCTCTGCTGTCAAGATTTAACGGACGATCGTCAGAGGCGCCCAATTTTTTAAAATGCTGGCTACAGGCACACGTACTGACCCTTGCGAAAATCGCAAAGCTATTTTCTTAATCGCAAGCACATCTGAAATGAGTGAACGCTCAAGTATGGATGTTCGCTTGAAATATTTGTGCATTTAGGGACTCTGCAATAATTACAAGCTGTATTTGCTTCGCACTGGAAGCTCCGACATGCTACTACTTAGACTTCTGCATGTTTAAAGGGATCATAAGATGATTTTGAATGTTTTCTGTCTGTCTGGGAGGGTAATATATCTGTTTGTGCATGTATAAGCTCTGCAAAGTCCCAAAACTCATATTTTCCCCTAAAGGGATTTATTCTATCTAACAGAGAAGGCTCCCCCAGAGCTGCGTGAAACGCCTCGTTCCAAGCCCAGATTTACTTCCGTAATTTCTCTGCATCACAGCATGCACTATCAGCATAATCCCGCCCAAAGGGTTCAGTGAATTCTGGCGAGGCATCGGTGAATTCAGTGAATTCTGGCGAGGCGTCAGTGAATTCAGTGAATTCTGGCGAGGCGTCAGTGAATTCAGTGAATTCTGGCGAGGCGTCAGTGAGTTCACGCGAGGCGTCAGTGAGTTCAGTCGCCATGTCATGGAGATGCTGTGTGTTTCGGTACGAAAGCAAAACCTCTTTGTTTAGCCTTCCAAAAGCTGACAAAATCAGTGGTTACTGTTCATTTATAACACTGTTCCTGAGAAGTATAACACAAACGTTTGCTTGTGCACAGAGAACAGCTTATGGAGAACAGCTTCCTGAACCTGGGCGAGTACAAGGCAGGCTACACACAAAGCCTACTCCTGAAAAATGGTGCGATTGCCACTTTGCTTGGACAATCTTGTGCTTCTGAATCAGAACCTGTAAGTGTGTTTGATTATTTTATGAAGTATCTGCTACTGACTGTTCAAATGCAGTGTTTTGTTTTGTGGCTCGATTGTAGACCTCTGCTAACATGCTAGCTAAAGTTTGCCAAGTTGACTCAGGGGTTAGTGTTTGTTTATACGTTGGTGGTCTGACAGACATTCATTGTAGCTGCTGTTGTGATTGTATCTTGAAGTCAATCGAAGCATAAGAATCCTAGCGTTCCAAAGATATGCACGAGTAACTGTGCACACACAGCAGCTGTGTACATAGAATAGACGGCCCACCGGCGTGGTCGGAATTTACATCGTATCTGAAGGTGAGAGAGTTACGAAATAAAAAGTTACCACTGTCAAATGTTCTGCTCAAGTCGTGTTCGCAAACTTGCTTCCGCTAGATCATGCACAGCTTCTCAATCAGACTCAGGCTGGGACTGATACAGTAAAACCGACGACATGTAGCTTAGAATTGCTTTAGAAGCCTTGGAGGCTAAGGCTAAAGCTAAGGAGAAAGCTAAAGCTAAGGGGCGTTACTTTTCCCGACTTGCTCGTGAGGCTTTCAGCCAATCACAACGCAACGGGTCAGCTGGCCAATCGGAGCACTCTGGGCTTTTTGGAAGGAGGGGCTTTGGTGAAATTGGAGCGTTTCTGGCAGCCTGGGAAAAGAGGCACTGCAATAATGTGCAGTATTTGACAAATAATGCGCTGTTTGAACATTAAAGCATGTTAAACTATTCTACTACTCCCAATAGACAAAATAATTAACATTTAAAAACGTTTAAAAATCATGATATGACTCCTTTAACACAAGAGTGTGCAAAGGGTCCAACGACGAACTTCTTTATACACCTTTTTTTTTTAGCTGCCGTTCTGCACAGGTTTGAATATTTTCTGCATGGGAGCATCATCAGAAGTGCACACACTCACAGCTTAAACCGAACACTGAATATGGTCCTTGTAAAACTGAAGCAATCCTACCATACTGAGACATATACAAACTATACCGTGATTTCCATTTTTGGCCATACTAGCCCAGGTACTGTATACTGATGACTGCCCAAATATATCTTGCCCATTAAATAAAACTGCCACATTTTATTTTCAATCTATTCCTAGAAAATAACATAGCACATCTCCAATTTGGAAGTGACATGAACAAAGCATAGTGTCAGGAGACAAGGACAGAGAGAGAGAGAGAGAGAGAGAGAGAGAGAGAGAGAGAGTGAAAGAGAGAGAGAGAGAGAGACAGAGCAGAATCTAGAAGTAACACAGCACATGTGGCACACTGCAATTACTCACATTTTCTTGCCCTGAATTCTCGCTGGAGATGATGTGCAAGTGTTGCATCACAACCGTGCTTCACTTTAATCAAGAAAGCTAATGCCCAAATGTACAACCATGTCAATAAAAGTGGTATCAGAACAGTTAAAATTGTGTTAGCTATAATTACAACAGTCCATCAAAGCCATGATGAGAACCATGATTAATACTGATGGCTTTCCACATAGCTCTCGCTTTAATAAATACGGGATAGTTTCTAAATCAGGGAAAAAAAGATCTGTCTCTGTGTGCAAACTGCTCCTTCGTAGTCACCCTGAAGTTTCGTGTCTCCTTCTGGCTAATCCGAAAATCGGAAGCCCAACCACAATCCCTCATTATCCGAGCTCGTGGTCAGACATGGTGTGTAAACACCACCCACTGCGCTGACTCGGCTACATACCTAACAGCTGAGAACAGGCTTCAGTTCACCTTGAGAAATACTATATCCATCCCTGTAAGGGCTTGACATGAACACCTATCCACCTGGCAAATGAGGGTAAATGTGGCACTGGAGGGCAACTCTGCTCATTTACCAAGCTTTTTAATCAAATGAGGTAATCCCATGCCTATCCTATGCATTTTTAAAAAAGTCTATACAGTATATGTAGCATTTGTAGTGGTTCGTCCAGTTACCGGAAAATGATCCGAGCAGCATGATGGAGTAAAAATTCAGAATGCTGTGTGATGGATGTGGAATAAATTGAACCCGAATACACTAAAGAGAAGGGCATTATGTTACGGCCATATCGCACAAGAAACAAGATAAAGTGACACCCCTATTGTGCAAAGTGCTTTTGACTCACAAGGTTATCTTGACTGGCAAAATGAAGAGGGTTTCATCATCCTCTACTTTTAATTAACATCGCTAAGAAACATCACGATTTAACGTCTGTTCATTTTCATCATTTTCATCATCCCATCCTCACCTATGACCAGTGAGAGTCGGGTGTTTACCTAGGGTGGTTTATCTACAGAACGGATTATACGCTCAAGTGCATGGGAAATGAGCAAGCTTTAATTTAAGCATGCATGAGGCTTCTAGTGGAAACAGACGACGTATCAGTGATATGTTCAGGGACAAGCCGTTGTCATTTTTGCTTCAATGTGTCACGTACTGTGGGTGGAGACGGAAGCAGTCGCAGGTGACGGAATCCAGGCAGAATAATCCAAAGGGGAAAGACAAAGTTCCTGGTCGATAAACAGGCGAGGGTCAGGCGATCAGGCAAACAAACAAAACGAGGCTAGGCAGAAATCGAGGTCGGGGACGGAAACACTGGTCAAAAGTAACTTTGTAAACGCACGAGAAAAAGGCTTACAGAATGGCAGAGACACAAGTCAACTGAACATTACTTCGCAAAGTCTCTTCGCTTCCAAAGTCTCTCTTATGCTGTGGTGCGAGTGTGTTTGTAATGGGATGCAGGTATGTGTGATTAGAACTCCGGGGAAGGAGAGTGCATGCGTGTGTGGGAAGTGTAGTCCTCAGCGGCCATGTTTGTAGTTAGAGGTGCCTGCTGGCAAACTGAGTCGTGGCTGGGATGCGATATGACAGCATGTTTGTTCATCCCAGAAATAAGCTCCGCCCTCAGCTGGACTCACTCAACGGGCCCTATTTGGAGTCGAGTTACGTGCACGTAGTGAAGAGTTAACTCTGAATTTGTGCACATCTGCATTCAGATCTCAGACATAACTATGGATGAAGCGAAATTCTGACCTTGGATTAAATTCGATTTTTCCTATAGCATAGAAGCAGCATTAAGTCTAAAGAGAGCCACTGTCTGAGAATCTGATGCAACCTCAATATCAGTACGTTTACATGGACAACAATAATCCGATATGAACCCGATTAAGAAACTAGCATGTAAACAGCAATTATTGATGACCTTAATCCGACTAAAGACATACTCGAAGTAAACACAAATCGATCTAAGACGTGTGGAGTATTCCTGTTTTAGTCGCGTTATCGAAGTGTATTACAGACATGTACACACCTTAATCACACTATTAACGCCGTGTGGGAGTTTTCACTGCATTTTGCCACAGGACACGTACACACACGGCAGCGCTCAACCGTTTCACAGCAAACCGCGTAATTACCTACTATACTGTAGGCAAGATACACGTATTTCAGCTACTAAATAGTAGGCAAGTACGCGATTTGGGACGCAGCCCACGGCTTCAAGCAGTCGTTTATTTGCACGTACAGCACGACAAATAATTAACCGCACTTGAAGCTTTTGTAAAATTAGAGCTGAAACACCCAAAACTGTATACGGTCCCATAACGAAGACGAACTGTATGTCGATACGTGAAATTCTGGAGGGTGACGTGTGCCGTTAATCGATCTATGTTCTATAACACGTAAAACAGGAACATGAAAGGGATATTCTAAAAGCAACTCATGTAAACACCTTAATCAGAATATTGTCTTATTCAGAATAAGGTCAATAATTACATTACTGCTGTCCATGTAAACGTACTCATCGTCACACTGGAATGTATTTCTGGTTGTAAATTCACTCAAAGAATCAATCGACTTTTATTTTAGACTAATTATTATTATATATAAAAAATACAGTTAATTAGTTGAGTGCATCATCTCTGAAGTCCTTGAGATTTTTTTTTTTGGTTACATGCAGTGTCATGTCTAAATCCATTACAATTCAACTCCGCATCCACATCAACGACACTCTATAGCTCTAACTCACCTGGCATCTAATACAACCAGTTTCCTGTTTCACCCCATCTTTCACCCCATCAGCCTGTTTCCTGTTTCACCCCATCTTTCACCCCATCAGCCTGTTTCCTGTTTCACCCCATCAGTGTATTTAAACTGCTTTATCACCGCGAATCTTTGCAAGTTTCTTGCCATTTCCGTTTGTACATCTCCGAGTGTTATTTGCTCCGTTTGCTCGTTCTGCTTTCTTGACATTTCGTTTTGTCTTTACTTTGAGGTTGTGTGTCCTATGTTCTGTAAATCTGACTCATTGACCTCTACTCGTTTCATGTTTAAGAGACTGCTTGCTGATTTGGATTTGTCACTGAAGTTCACGCTTACATCCACCAAGGTCTTATTGTTTATTTCGTTTGCATCTGTGAATTAATAGAAATGTTACTGATTGTATGAAATAGACATGTCGTTTAATGTCGATTGCAGGCGCCTGAATTGATTGAATCGAAATCGCATCTCGTTGAGGTATCGGCAAATACTGAATCGCTGGCTAAAAGAATCGATGGTAGATCGTATCGTCATGATACTTGCGATTTACACCCTTTCGAGGCATTAAGTAAAGATCACTAGCTAAATATATAGTGAGTTATTTGCTACAGTTGTTTAGTCTGCCACACCCGAACCAAAATATCCATTTCGTTATGTGTCGAACATAAACAAAGACCTTGCACTGAAGTCGATTCCAAGCCTTCACTAAAACTGCAAGTGGTAAAGCACTAGAAAAACCAGAAATTGCTCCTTGCTGTTGTACAGAGGCAGAAATCCAGCTGTGACGGCAACCATGAATTGCATACATATTTATGAGTGATTGGGAACTTGCCTGTAAATGGGGTCCTGCATCACCATCATCTTGCTCTCGTCCCACATCCATTCTTTTTTCTATAGGGTAAGAAGGAAAGAATGAGTTTTAGAGAATGACTAATACAGCCACCAATGCTCCTAATAACTCCACTGCTTCAGAGAGATGATTAATGATGGCAGAGGCACAAGTTCCAGATCATTTAGGAATAAAAATGCTGTTCCCACTGAGTGGTTTCACATCAGATCACAATCACTTGGAGGACACTCTTCAATCTGATGACACTGTTAAACTATATTCAAATTAGAAACTAAAAAACTACCACTGATTTTTTTTTTCCCCCCCATTTTCAGATATAAGAAGCTCAGAAGATGCATTGTCTTGGAAAATGCAATGTTTTTAACAATACTGTGATACTCATGAATATTAATGGTAATTATTACTTGAAATAAACAAGAATTAAGCAATACATCATTTTATTAAATAGGTCAATCTAACTGACTCAACTACAGGCTAATATAACTTATCACCAACATATATTTTTCACCAGCTAGAGCTGGTTATTAAAAATCCAAGAACACTCACATTAGCTCAATAATAATAATAATAATAATAATAATAATAATTCCTAAGATTTGTATAGCGCTTTTGTAGGCATCCACTTGGATGATGCAACGGCAGCCATAGTGCACCAGGACGCCCACCACACGCCAGCTATTAGTGGAGAGGAGAGGAGAGTGATGTATTATTAGTGGGCCATGATAGAGAAGGGCCAATGGGGGAATTTTGCCAGGACAGAGGGGTTATACACCTACTCTTTTCTAAGATAAGTGTCCTGAGATTTTTAACGACCACAGACAGTCAGGACCTCGGTTTAACGTCTCATCCGAAAAACAGTGGTGTTTTTACAGTATAGTGTCCCCATCACTATACTGGGGTATTAGGATCCACACAGACCACAGGGTAAGCACCCCCTGCTGGGCTCACTAATACCACTACCAGCAGCAACGTTAGTTTTCCACAGGAGGTCTCCCATCCAGGTACTCACCAGGCTCAACCCCACTTAACTTCAGTGGGGAAACCAGGCCAGAACTGCAGGGAGATATGGCTCTGGCATGCACCCACATGCACCCACATGAAGCCATCTAATAAACTCTTACCCTAATTTGTTCTGATTTAATGTCTTCCCTCCATGGTGACCTCAGTACAGTCTAATATACTACAGAAGCTCTACATGGCACAACTTGTAATTATACACAGCATAGAGCCATGATGTCGCGAGACTAAAACTAAAACTGCCTCTGACATTATCCTGCCTCTATGGCTTCTCTTCATCCAAACGGATGGTAAATGCAATTCCTTAAATGTTAAAAGAAATCGTTTGTACCATCCGACCTGAACTATATCCAGTGCATCTGCAGTATGTGACCAATTACTACAGACAAGAATTTTAATACAGTACAGAAGAGTGCACTTGTGAAAATCTTCAGAAATCAAGCTCTTCCTAAGTGCCTACACACTGTTGGTATTTGGAAAACCAAAATGGTTAAGCCCCCCCCGCCCACTACATATATACATAACATGATCAAAAGTATGTGGACACCAGACCAGCACACCCATATGTGCCCATGTCATGGAGTTGGTCCTCCTTTGCTGTTATAATAAGCTCCACTCTTGTAGGAACTCTTTCCACTAGATTTTGACGCGTGGCAGTGGGGATTTGTGTTCATTCAGCCACAAGAGCATTAGTGAGCCAATGCATTGATGTCAGGTGAGCAGTCAACATTCCCGTTCATCCCAAAGGTGTTCAGAAGGGTTGAGTTCAGGGATCTCTGCAGGATCTTCCACTCCAACCTTGGCAGAACATGTTTTCACGGAGCTCGCTTTGTGCATGGGGACACTGTCATGGTGGAACAGGTTTGGGCTTCTTAGTTCCAGTGAAGGGAAATTGTAATATTACAGCATACAAAGGCATTCTAGAGCAGTGGTCTCCAACCCTCTTTCTTGAGCTCTACCTTCCTGCAGGTTTCATCTCCAACCAACATCTAAGCACACCTGTTTTAGTTGATCAAGAACTTCATAAGGCAATGATTGGATAATTATGGGTGGAGTTTAAGTCTTCAGGAAAGTAGATCACCAGGAACAGGGTTGGTGACCATTGCTCTAGTCAGTTGTGTGCTTCCAAGTTGGTGGCAACAGTTTGGGTGGGTAGGTAGGTGGGTAGATTTTATTGATCCTGCGAGGAAAATTGTTATGTCACAGCAGCATAAAGAATAACAATATAATAAAAAGCAGCACTGCATATATATATGTATGTATACATCCACCTGCTAACTACACTAATGTCTGAGCAATCCCGCCGCCCCCCCCCCTTCTCCCAAATATGCTCACTTGCCATTTCCCACTCACCACCAGCCTGCTTTTCCTCTATCATACAGCAGCTACCAAGTGGGGAGTGTGAAGGCAAACACATGCTTCCTTCGAGACACGGGAAGCCAGCCAACAACAATGTCTGCTGCGTCACATGGCAGCATAACACACTCAGGCGGGACAGCTATCTGCCCTGTTCCACATACATGAGCTCACAGACACCCATGACTGACTAGGATTGCTAGTAGTGTGACTGACGGAAAGTATGCTATCCCTTGCACTCAGAGTCCAGCCAGTTTTGCTCTCTTAAACTCCCGGCCACGGATGGCTGTGGCATCGTCAGGATTCAAACTCGCGATCTTCCAAGGCTAAGGTGAATGCTTATTTTGTTGCACCACTCGGAAGCCCCCAGCTATTTTTTTTCATTCTGGACATGATTAAAATATGCACAGCACATAAACAAAGCAGTTGATTTCACTTGACGTTATTCTGAAAAGCTGAACTTCTCATCTTGCTTTGCTCTGTCAAAAAAGTAGGCAGCTACAGATGCAATCTGGGGTAAAAAGAAAGAAAGAAAGAAAGAAAAAAAAAGAAGATCTCATATTTACTCTGTTTACGCATCCATACACATTGTCAGTGGCGCTTGAAAGTTTGTGAACCCTTTCGAATTTTCTACATTTCTGTATAAATATGACCTAAAACATGAACAGATTTTCACACAAGTCCTAAAAGTAGACAACAAGAGCCCAATTAAACAAATGTGACAAAAATGTTATACTTGGACAATTTATTGAGGAAAAAGATCCAATATTACATATCTGTGAGTTGCAAAAGTATGTGAACCTTTGCTTTCAGTATCTGGTGTAACCGCCTTGTGTAGGAATAACTGCACCTAAACGTTTACTGTAACTGTTGATCAGCCCTGCACATCGGCTTGGAGGAATTTTAGACCGTTCCTCAGTACAGAACAGTTTCAACTCTGGGATTTTGTTGGGTTTCGTCACATGAACTGCTTGCTTCAGGTCCTTTTATAACATTCCTATTGGATTAAGTTCAGGACTTTGACTTGGTCATTTCAAAACATTAACTTTATCCTTCTTTAACCGTTCTTTGGTAGAATGACGTGTGCTTAGGATCATTTTCTTGCTGCATGACCCACTTTCTCTTGAGATTCAGTTCATGGACAGATTTCCTGACATTTTCCTTCAGAATTAACTGGTATAATTCAGAATTAATTATTCCAGCAGTGATGGCAAGTCGTCCTGGTCCAGATGCAGCAAAACAGGCCAAAACCATGATACTACCACCAGCATGTTTCACAGATGGGATAATGTTTTTATGCTGGAATGCAGTGATTTCCTTTCTCTAAACATAACACTTCTTATTTGAACCAAAAATACAAAAAAACAGTTTGGTCTCAGCTGCCCACAAAACATTTTCCCAATAGCCTTCTGGCTTGTCCATGTGATCTTTATCAAACTGCAGACAGGCAGCAATGTTCTTTTTGGAGAGCAGTGGCTTTCTCCTTGTAACCCTGCTATGAACACCATTGTTATTCAGTGTTCTCCTGATGGTGGACTCATGAACATTAACATTAGCCAATGTGAGAGAGACCTTTAGCTGTTTAGAAGTTACTCTGGGATCCTTTGTGATCTTGTGGACTATTACACGTCTTGCTCTTGGAGTGATCTTTGCTGGTCTCCACTCCTGGGGAGGGTAACAATGGTCTTGATTTTCCTCCATTTGTAGACAATCTGTCTGACTGTGGATTGGTGGAGTCCAAACTCTTTAGAGATGGGTTTGTAACCTTTTCCAGGCTAATGAGCATCAACAACTCTTTTTCTGAGGTGCTCAGAAATCTCCTTTGTTTGTGCCATGATACACTTCCACAAACATGTGTTGTGAAGATCAGACTTTGATAGATCCCTGTTCTTTAAATAAAACAGGGTGCTCACTCACACCTGATTATCATCCCAATGATTGAAAACACCTGACTCTAATTTCACCTTCAAATGAAACTGCTAATCCTAGAGGTTCACATACATCCTTTTCCTCAATAAATAAATGACCAAGTATAATATTTTTGTCTCATTTGTTTAATTGGGTTCTCTTTATTTACTTTTAGGACTTTTCGGAAAAACTGATGATGGTCTATGGTCATATTTATGCAGAAATATAGACAATTCGAAAGGGTTCACAAACTTTCAAGCACCACTGTACCAGCGACTGTTGAAAGTGCTGTTTTGTAATGATGCTTTGTTAGTTGATCCTTTAAATGGAAAATGAGTTCTCTCAAACAGCATTTGTTTACAAGAGGATGCTACAGATGGTGATCTCTCTCTCTCTCTCTCTCTCTCTCTCTCTCGCTCTCTCACACACACACACACAAACATAGCCCAATCTTCACCCATTCAGAGAACTCCATCTGACTGCGTCCTCTCCTGACCAGCCTGTGTTGAAATTATTCTTCTTTTCCTTCGGCTTTTCCTACAACGTGCACAAATGTGGACGATATAACCAACCCCCCCCCCCCCCCCCCCAAAAAAAAAAACATCACACATTCAAAATAGTTAAAGACATTTCTATGACCTGGAACATAAACAGCCTCACCTTTTTCTTTTTACGCAGCACGATTTTCACTCCATCCACAGAGACCATAATGTTGACTTTCTTCTTCTTGATGTTCTTCACTTTAAATTCATACTGTATACAGGACAGAGAAGAGGACAAACAAGGAGTGAGCGACAAAACGTCTATAAAATTAAAAAAAAAAAAAAAACCAAACAAAAGCAATTACTTTCCATCTGGCTCACAGAACATGAACGAACACATATTCATTATCCGGATTAGACTTTAGTGAAACAGAAACTGCTTTACCTCCGTTTCATTTAATCTTCCGTATTTGATATTAATGAAATGAGCTCTGTTTCAAAAAAAAAAAAAAAGGTGCCATGGTGTGGAGAACATTTGAATATTTGGGTAATTAAAATGCAAAGGAAGGTGCCTCTAGCCTTCATTAAAAAGTGTCTAGCGATGTGTTTAGTATAAAGTCAGTATAAATCCCTCTTTGTATCTGGAGTTCTATGAGGTTTCACACTGGCGTCTGAGGAACCTCTGCAGAACAACGTGGTTTGCAACAATAAAGTCAAAAAAATACAAAGAAATATTTCTACTCTGTATGTATACTTATACAACCGTTCCACTAATTCCACAATTTGATTGGTTGACTTGGTTGACAAATTGACAAATTGACAAATTGACTTTCACTGTGCCTATCGCTCCGCTCGTCTGTGTTCACCGCATAAAATTCCGCTTCCTAGTTTGAAACGGTTACTACGGTAGGGTTATCAACACCAGCAGACAGCAAAAAACATGTTCATGAATATCACGTTCGACTTAAAATATGAAAGACCCGTCAGATGAAGATGAAAAGGAAGAAGGGACGCCAATTTCACCAGAGGTGCCTTTAACAGGAAGTTCGATGTGAGCCAGCCAACGTGCTGTAAGGTGAGGGCGGATCCATTTCCACTGGCGGAGCTAAAACAAACAGAAAGTTCGGCCGTACTCTGTCTGAAATGTCACTTACTCGATATTAAATTCTTCTTTACAGTAAAGCGATATCGCACTCGCAATTGTCTAGTTATACTGAATATCACAGCCATGACGATATTCAGTACAACCGCAGTCTTGCTCGTGCAGTATTGCGCAATTAACGTAGGGCTGGACGATATGACCTAAAATCACAATCTCGTTTAAATGAACACTTTACCTCGATTACATTAATGACCGATTATTTTACTATGTATTTATTTATTTATTTATTTTGCCCTCATAGTATACTGAAACGGTTTGTACTGTAAATAATGCTCAACTATTAAAGGTGGGATATTTGTTTCTAATGAAAGCGTGCATTTCTTATCTTTGTGATTTTAAAATAACTGAAGGGAACACAAACTATTGAACTATATAAACTATCGTCGTGCTTGGGCAGAGATCAGATGTGGCTGCAAAGTGCAGACTTCAGTTCAGCAGCTATCTTTATACGACATGTTTTGTACATGCTGCCCAGCGCAGTTTGGAGAAAATATGGTTGCAATGGCACAGTGTATGTCCTGTCGAGAGTTTTAACGAGGCGTTTAAACCCACTGCGCTCCACTGTAGCTATGGGAGCCATATCATTCGGCATGTAGTAACAAATTGGCGTTTTTCTTTGGTACAAGCTGCTCCTGTTGCTCAGTTGACTCGGTGTTAGAGTTCGCCTCCATGTTGCTTCCATGCCGTTGACTGGATGGAGTGGAGTCATGTGACTACACACGCGGTAGTATTTTTTTTAAGGGGAAAATAGTGACACGATTTAATAAACAAAATAACCGACAAGGGGAAACTACGCCGGTTAGACGTTCTGAATTTCGGTTTGAATTACTTTCCGATGAACCGTCCAGCCCTAAATTAATCTATACATTTCTGTCAGCTTTAAAGTAACGGGGACTTTGATTCATTTCCTTCAGCCTTGGAGCCGCAGGCTCAACTAGGTTGGATACCGTTTGATAGGTTATCGCGAGCTTCCCTCATTGAACAACAATAAAAAATAAATAAATTACAATTCAGCATTCTGT